>NC_092126.1:203186940-203234440 GCF_043159975.1 Macaca nemestrina | reverse complement strand
AGTGACAGAAAATGATTTAAACTTTTACGTAACTTATAATACTTTATAAATGTCGCCTTAACAAAAGAAAATTGTATTAACAATTTCAAATATGAAATATAGCGATCTGTGGTTATTCATAATGTTATTTGCAAATGTACCTTTTTCTTTCATGGTTCTGTTGTTATTGTATCTAACTTTGCTCTGTTCATTGATCATTCCTTCATCTCCTTTTTTAAATTTTCAGATATTTTTCTAAAATGTGTAGTTTACTTTAGTTTTCTTGTTTGATTCATCTTCCTCACCACAGATTATTCTCAACATATAACTGAATATACTCCCCAAAAGTTATTTTTCTGAACAGCTCTACCTAATTCAGATGACTTACTTTAATTTATTTCCCCTTTATTTTTTTCTACTAATAAATGTTTGACTGTAATTGAGTGTAAGCTGTAATGTAGGCTTGGAATTTTTCAGCAATGACTATTGTTTCCTTTATTTTGGAGAGAAAAGTCATCACATTTTATCAACTTTTCTTTGCCCCTAATGGTCATGATTTTGGATAAAAAGACTAAGAACATCATTTCAGACACATTTCCTTCTCTGTTGACTGAGTATTATTTTTGTAAAGGTTAGATAGTTCTCATTTTAGATGCAGTTAGGGCGACCTAATCTCAGTGTGCTTTGTTTTCTTGGCTGTTGGTGTTTTTTGTTTTGTTTTGTTTTTGTTTTTTAAAAATATTCTTATTTCAGGAAAAATAGGAGAGAAAGCATGTCATAAGATCCAACTAAAAGAACTTGGGATCAGAAATTATAGTAAATTAATTCTAATCTCCACCTCCTCATCAATGTTAGTCATTAACAATTTATTTAATTCTCTGCACTTAGTTCCTTATGTATGAAGTGTAACGTTTATTCACTGCGTGCTTCTGGGCAGATACAAGAGGAAAGAAATAAAGGGGGGGGGCAGTTACAGAAAGCTCACAAATGTTTATTCAAATCCAAATACTTATTTGGATGTATCTGTTTGAGAATCAATTCTGTATAGATTCTCACGTGTCCATACATCTTGTACGCAGAGGCCCTGGTGACACTCGTTGTAGCCTATGTTTCTAAGATAGGCAGCCTAGAAAGTCAGAGTGTTTTCCTCCTGAACAGAAGAAAGTAGGTTTGTTTACTGTTCAGTAGAGTAAAGATAATGTCCCTCTCTGAGACAAATGTACAGAAGCTTTGCTTTCAGTCCTTATAAGACATGGTGGTTCCCTACGCTTTGGGCTCCTTAGCTGTGATGCAGACTCACTGTGCACAGGCGTCCCTCTGGGCCTGCGTTCACACCTCCTCCCACGTGGCTTGGTCAACAAGGAAAACCCCAGTGAACAGGAAGCTTGTGCTGCCTGCTAAACCTGGGTGATAACATCCCTTGTTTCTGACCCAGGAGTCTAACTGACAAACTTGTAAGCAGGGTGAAACTTAGACTTTTCACAGTTTATGACAGGCTGGTATGAAATTGAAATGGTAGACAACAGAGATCTTTATTGATAAAAATAAATGATAAGATTATTCTGGATTCCTAAAAATGTCCAGACCTAGAAAACACATTTGCCAGTTTTTATATATAGTTGAAACCATAGAAAGTGTCACCGTGCAGAAAAGTGCAATGCTGGTCCAGATGAGGAGCAAGCATAGGTGTGTGTGGAACCCCAGTGCTGACGCTTGAGATCCACATGACCTTGTGGAAGGTGCTAGAGAGATGTGGTCACTTTAGTAAATGCAAAAGGTGAACATTTAGTCTAATTTATATGAATCACATAGGACTGATGTTATTTAGTATGGGAGGTAGTGCCCATGGAAGTAGAAAAGAAAATAATAAAAACTCATGTTCTCTAAGTCAAAAGAGAAAATAATTCTCTACAATGACCAGTCATATCACCAACATCTACAGAGGTCAGATTTGAGGAAGACTAAACATAGATCTTTGCTTTGATTAATATGTGGATTTGGAAATATTTCAAGATCATTTTCATGTGAGAGGTGAGGGTATGAATCCAAATAGAATGGATTAAAAAACCCATAGTGTCAAATATGCATTTTTTAAAGATAAAATCAGGATTTGTACAAATATAAAGCAGACCTATATCAAAGTTTTTAATTCATTAATGAATGAATGAACCAGTAAGAGAGCACAATTAGTTCAAAAACAATTTTAAAGGATCACACAGTAATGCTGAAATGAATTTACCATCACACACAATTTGCATTTCTGTTAGTGTTCTACATCTCACTGAGTTATGAAGTAGCTCAAAAACAGTGAAAGATAGCAATAAACCTGAATGGCACACTAGAAAGAACCTCATATATTTTTTTCCTATTTCCAATTTTTTTCCCGCAATTTTCATAAAATAGGATATAAGGAAATATTGAAAGTGAGTATAGAAAAAATGTAGGGTCTCGAGACTAATTTTTGCAATGTCATATAGTATGAAAGGTACTGAATTGGGAGTTGGGGAAGGAACAACTAGATGATTGTATGATCTCGGGATTTAATTCAACTTTACGTCTGAATTTCTTGAGTTTCAACAGAAGCTTAGTTGTGCTCCAATTTTTCTTTTAAACTAAATTTTGTGTGTGTATGTTTGTGTGTATAAATGAAAGCTTCCTATGAATTCTAATATAAAGAGAGCTGTTCTGTTTGAAGTGGTGGAAGAGAACCGACCCCTCCTTGAATTCCTTATTTACCTGTAGAGTCCTGTGGCAGTTTTTGGAAATAAAATTTTAATTTCTTTTGTGATTTTAGAAGGGTGGCACAAATTTTTCTTCATCAGATAATACTATGTACCTTTTTTTTTTTCAGAACTATACTTGCTGTCAGAGTTTAAAGTTATGTTCACAATTTGGATTTAATATACAGTTATGTTATTTTGTTGTATAACAAACACCCCATCTCCAACATGCCCAAGTTGACTCTAAGAGATGAAATACAATTTAAAATCTATTTAATCAGATGTAAATTAAATTAATGAAAAAATTTAACATAAAAGAATATAAATACGTCTAAAATTATTTTAATTGTTCTGTTTGGTTCTATATTAAATAAGCTCTCACCTCACAGTAGAAAAAATACTGTGCGTATTTTTTTTAGTAGATTGTATGTATTAGAATGTATTTTTCATGTATGATTTACTTGATATATTCTATTTAAAATAGCAATTCCTGGTATACTGTTTTTATTTTATAGATATAGTAGGTAGTACTTGAGAAAGACCATTATATAATTGGTGAAGAAAATGATATGAAAGTATTTTATAGAACGGGTAGCTTTCTTTTAGATACACGTTAAATATGATTTTTGGAGGAGATGTATAGAATGGCTCATTGAAATACAAAGATAGCTTTAGAAATTATTTTTATTCATTTGTCTTTATGCAGAGCATGCTTGTCACATTTGGAGCCTGTCACGTGGTGAAAGGGGAATTGTCACCTTGTTCTAATCAACAGAGCTATGCAAATGTAGTAAAAATGATTTTCTACTTTAGTCTCTCTTACCTTTGCATATAATTCTCCTATGTTGCCTTATATTTTATACTTCAGTAAACTAGACTATTGTATTTAAAAGCTAAGTCCAGAACACTTAATACTTATTAAATATTATAATGAAGTTAGTATGATAGAATATGAGTATTTGGTGACATACATAAAATTTAATGAGCTTTGCTTTTTTTCCCCATCAATTCATTTACTAGGTGATTTCACTCTGAGATAATGCCAAAAGGTAGATATCACATTAAAAAAATTGAATTTCAGTGCACTCTCTACTTTTTCAAAGGACAGAGATAAAGTTTTTCTGGACTAAGAAAACAACAAAAGTATGTAAAATGGAAAAGGTTGTTTTCATTGACTTTGACACAGCTGAGTTTCTGGCTTTGGTAGAACCTTGGGTCTTATTTTTCTGGACTACTCCTTTACTCTCCATTTTATAACTTTTGGTCTCCCTACTTATATACTTGGGGTTGTCCCTAAAGCCAGATGTTAGCTTTTCTAACCTCCCACCTTTTCTAACCTCCCACATGTAATATTTGAAAAATGTAAACTTATTGCAGGCAAAATTGAGAAAAAGTATATTCCCTGATAGTCTTCAAGAATCTTAGGCTCTAAAAATGTATTACAAACTCAGATGTTTCCAGGGGTCATAAAAGGGAACAGAAATGTAACAAGATCAAGTTTAAGAAACAATGGAGAATAATCCGGACTTTGGGCTAACTACAGAGCTATTGTGCTTGGTAGGGCACAGTTACTGCATACTTCTAGCAAATTGGTTCCAAATCTTCTAAAAATTTAAAAAGTTGGAAATTCAAGTTTTTATATAAAATCTCTTGGCTGTTAAATATTGGGAACTACTTTAGAGCAGCAGCAACCACATCACACAAACCGTCTCTGCATGCCAAACTCAGTATGCCCTAGGTCACCAGTACCAGATAGGATTGGTAGACCCAAGAAATCTCCTAAAAAGGACTTATCAAACTGGTTTCAAAGCACAGAGCTCAAGTAATTTACACCAGAAATACCAAGAGCGGAGATGCTCCAGCTGCTGGTGAAGATGCATGAATAGGTCCAACCAATTGTACATTTGGAAAAATAAAACTTTATTAAATCAAAAAAAAAAAAAAAAAGAAAGAAAGAAATCTCCTAAATGTTATATTTCAATCATCCATGCAACCACATTCCCAGCCCTTGGTAAGCACTGTTCTCCTGGTTACTACTTAACTGTAATACTAAAGTGCTTGCTTCTCCTCTTTCTAAATAAATTTCCCACAGTGGCAAAAATCATCAACAAGCACTGTTCAATCATGGCACAATATTCCTTTCTTTGTGGAAGGGTCTTGCTCTGTCACTCAGGTTGGAGTGGTGCGGTGGCACGATCATGGGTCACTGCAGCTTGGAACTCCTGGGCTCAGGCGATCCACCTTTGCCTCTCAAATAGCTAGGACTATAGGCATGCACCACCGTACCTAGCTAATTAAAAAAAAGTATAGGTACAGGGTCTTGCTGTGTTGCCTAGGTTGATCTCAAACTTCTGGACTCAAGGGATCCTCCTGCCTTGACCTCCCAAAGGGCCTGGATTACAGGTGTGAGCCACCCTGCTTGGCCCCGCACAATATTTCTTAACCAATTTGAGAAGGGCTACTGGATTGGAATTCAAAAGATCTAGGTTTCATGAATTTGAACAAGTAATGAAAACTTTCATGAAATAAGTTCCACTTTACAGTTTTATTGCGATGACAAAATGGGATAATTCATGATAAAGCACTGACCCAGCAATCCCATCGTGGGTATATACCCAAAGGATTATAAATCATTCTACTATAAAGACACATGCACATGTATGTTTATTGCAGCACTATTTACAACAGCAAAGACTTGGAACCAACCCAAATGCCCATCAATTATAGACTGGATAAAGAAAATGTGGCACATATACACCATGGAATACTATGCAGCCATATAAAAGGATGAGTTCATGTCCTTTGCAAGGACATGAATGAAGTTGGAAGCCATCATTGTCAGCAAACTAACAGAGGAACAGAAAATCAAACACCACATGTTCTCACTCATAAGTGGGAGTTGAACAATGAGAACACATGGTCACAGGGAGGGGAACATCACACTCTGAGGCGTTTCAGGGGATGAGGAGCCAGAGGAGAGAGAGCTTTAGGACAAATACCTAATGCATGTGGGACTTAAAACCTAGATGACGGGTTGATGGGTGCAGCAAACCACCGTGACGCAGGTCTACCTGTGTAACAAACCTGCACGTTCTGCACTTGTATCTCAGAACTTAAAATTAAAAAATAAAAAGAACTAAAATATTAGTTACAGCCATAATTACAAAGTAATAGTACTCAACAATGACTTTTCAATATTCAGGTATTTTCTCTAGTTTTTTTTTCCCCTTGGTGGTCTTCCAGACTTCCATAACACAATAAAAAATTTTTGCAACTTAATATCCGTGCACCTTTCCTCATAATTATAGCTCCTACTTTATAGTATATTTTCTTGCCTGGAAAATGTAACATGAATCCATTAAAATGTACGTCTCTTGCTTCCTTAAATAATTAAAATTATGATATATAAGTTTCCTTTCCTATAAAATGGTGCGTGCAGTCAGACTTTTGGTTCTAAACCCTCTTCTGCTTTCTTCCCTTGTCACAACTTGATGAAATAGTTACAGATTCACAGTCAAAAGTACCAGAAAAATAACTTGATTCAATTTTGTCACTTTCTGAGGTTCAAACTGAAACCCAAAGATGATGTTTTACTGGTTTGAGGTTTTAGGGTGACATAAGATAAACTCTGGAATAGATTTTAATGCTCTTGTGCCCGTGTAGTAGTAGCCCACACCGCTCTTGTCACCATGTAGTAGTAGCCCACACCGCTCTCGTCCCCGTGTAGCCCACACCGCTCTCATCCCCGTGTAGCCCACACCGCTCTCGTCCCCGTGTGGCCCACACTCTGCTCTTCTCAGGGCCTCACGAATGACTTCAGGGGCTTTTACTTTACATGAGAACGCTGATCTCTCCATTTATAATCCAGAAAGCTGACCACATTTGTTCCCACCTCACTTGCCTTTCAAAATGGTACTTAATGTCTTCTCTATATACTTTCCTCCCCATGAAAGATTTTTCCATAAACTTCTTTACTCGAGGGGAGAAAATACCACCTTGTGTTGAAACACTAGGCAAATATGCTATCTAAAGAAAATAAACAATTTTTAAAAATGTATTTTCTAGTCAGTTGTTACGGCCTTACATCTGAGCCCTCCTGCTGTCAACAGACATCCTCATCTCTCAGGCAGGCTGAAGCCTGCAGGCAAGCAAGTCCCTGGGTGCTTTTTCTGCTTCAGAGCCTTTGCTTGATCCATGCCCCTCGGTCAGTCCTCTTCTCCAACATGCTGCCGGCGAAAGACTGTATTCTCCTTTAGGATCTAATACAAACCACCCATCTTCGTCTAGGTGTCCTCAGCCTTTCCTAATCGATCTACTTCTACTTCATGTTGATCTGTTTTAATATTAACTTGTGATAATATATTTGTTTCTGTTGAACTGTAGTATGTTTCATAAAAGTATCTTCAACTAGACTTAAGTTATTCAAAGGCTCGAGACATTTATTAATTTAAACAACTATGATAGTAATAGGAGCTCCCTTCTGCTTCCTTCTCTTGTCACCACTAGATGAAATAGTTATACATTCATAGTGGTAGACGGTGCCAGAAAAATCACTCAGCTCAATTCCTTCAGCTTCAGAGTTGAAAACTGGAACTGTTTTGTATTGTAAACCTTCCATATTTTGAGCACCTGCAAAGTGTGATATTAGCTCGTGTAAGCATTACAGTAAGTTCATGAGGTGGATGCTGTTATGATTCCCATTGTACCGAAAGGAACATGAAGATGCTGAACTCACAGTCACACAGGAAAGAAGAGTCAGAGCTAGAGGCTGAACAAAGCAGCGCCAAAAGAATTGCTATTTGCATAAAAGAATTTACTGTATCTTTAACAGAACCAGTTTTTTTAAACAGATTTGCCTGTTCAAGTTCTTTAACTTACATGATTTTCTGTTTCATTACTTTAAAAGTAACAAGGAAACAGCCTTAGAAGGGATCGGTGAGTTTATTAAATGATCGAAGTTAGGGTAAATAAGCTCTTCAATAGGAAAGTCTTCAAGAATACAATTTCACCTCTTCAATGAGAAGACTGAATATAAGATGCTGGAAATGGAAGGTTTTCAACCAAAAGGATAAAATATGAAGGAAATACAGAAGGATGTTGAACTGTGTCAAATTGCCTTTTCTGCTTTTATTGAGATGTTTACATGTTTTGTCCTTTATTCCCTCAATGTGCTATATCACACTGATTGATCTGCATATGCGGAACTATTCCTGCCTCCCAGGGATAAATCCCATTCCATCACGGAGCATGATCCTTTTAATGTAAATGCAAGTTTTAAAGGATTATTTTAGGGAAAATAGAGAAAGAGAATATAGAAAACTTTTTTCCCCCAAAATCAGGGGTTGACAAATTATTATCCATTGACCGAATTATGCCCCCTGCCTGTTACTCTAAATAAAGTTATTCTAGCACAAAGCCACTTCCACTAATTTATGTATTGTCTGTAACTACTCTCATATTACACAGGGTAAAGTATCTGCCCTTTAATAAAATTTTGCTGCCTCTGTTCTAAATAAGAGAAGTTTTGTACCTTACATGTTCTCTCTCTTTATAGAACAGTAAATACCTTTGGAAAAACTATGTAGGTAAACGTTCCCGAGAGTCTACATCCAAGAGTATGTTTGTATTTCCAGGGGTCACACGAAGTAACACTGGGGATTTCTTATGAACATTCTGAAAGGAACGAAGCACAGAAAGGCTAAGTGATTTGTCCCGTCTCATTATGACGGCTGGGGCTTGGGCCCGTCAATGATAGGAATCGTCCGAGTTATTTTAAACAGTGAATGACTGTTGATTTCTATTTTTCTACCAAACTTTTGTGATATTTCAAAGAATAGTTTATTTAAAATTGTGTACGTTTACGTTTCTGAGTATCTGTAAAACCCCATGGATTAAGTAACATTTTCTTCCCTTAGATCTCTCAAATAAGTAAATGACTCTAATCCTTAGGAAATGGCTGTGCATTCAATTAGATATTTCAAAAATCCACATGTTCTTTTGGTACTTAAACTGAAATATTTTTAATTGTTTCTGAAAATGGAACACTTGAACACAATTTTCCCTGTGTGTGTGTTCCTTAGGTTGATGGCTAACAATATTGATTTGTATTTCAGATGATGTAGAAAGTGTCCCTGCTGCTCATTCACAGCATAAAACCATTTTGAGTGATGTTTCCATTTTCACAGCGTCCTATGCATTTCTCAACACACGTCTTATAATGCTCTATTAGTCAAACCATCTCTTTGTCCATATATTCAAATGAACTGGAGAGGTTATTAACTTGCCCTTGGCAAATAGATTTATTTTTTAAGATAAATGATTTTATAAATTCAATGTGTGACACTTTTATTACAAATTATAAATAGAATGCCCTGCCAGATTTTTATGATAGCCATCACTAACTCATGTGGGCCCTTATTACATTTCAAGCCTTCACATTCGTGGATATTTCCTTTTTCATCACTAGCAACTCTATTTTGGGATGCTGTAGGTTTTAAATTGTAGTGTTGTGTTCATCGAATTGGCCCGTTAAATCGTCACTAAGTCTTTTGCAATTTAATTATGCCATCAAACATTAAATTTCATACCTATATTTTAATCACCTTTGTCATATTTATCTTCTAATATGTTTAATGTTTCTTTCAATATGAAATTATAGCAAGTGATAAGCTTTATAAATTAACTTTTATCAATAGTTATTTTAAACTCTATTAGACTAGTATTTTTGTTTGCTTATATATGATAAACATGGGATTACAATATAATGTTAGAATATTTTAATGATTCTTAATGCTTAAGCAAATATGTGTTTAATATCAAAATTAAAGCTGTATTAATGATCTTTATAATCTTCACCCTAAAAACAATTACTCACTAACTAGCTGACCTTTGTACCTACATCCACATTACTACATCTTCCTGTACCTCACAGCTGTGCTGTGCTCCACAGAAGTGGCTATCCTGACACTGACCTGAGAATTCAATGAGATTATACTCACAAAAGCTCGAAATGCACGACCAGAGATGTGGCAAGGGCCTAACACATATGACCAGTCACCATTAAGAAAAAGCTGTAAGTGACCACCCTGAGCAACGTGGTGAGACCTGATCGCTAAACGTGCACGCATATACATGAATTATCCAGGCACGGTGGTGTGTGCCTGTAGTCTCAGTTACTCAGGAGACTGAGTTGGGAGGATCGCTTGATTCCAGGAGTTCCAGGCTGCAGCGAGCCGTAATTGTGCCACCATACCCAATGCTGGGCAGCAGAGCAAAGAAAGGGAAGGGGAAGGCAGGGGAGGAAAGATGCTATAAGCTAGCTACCTGTTGGAATTTCTTTTAACAAAGCATATCAGTTAACCTGGGCTGTCATAACAAAATACCATAGGCTGGGTAGTTTAACTACACAATTGTATTTTCTCACATTTCTGGAGAATGGAAATTCAGTGTCACTATGCCAGTCGTGTAGTTTCTCGTGAGGCGTCTCCTTCTCACTTGCAGATGGCCACCCTCTTGTTGCACCCTCACATGGTCTTTCCTCCGTTCACGCACAGGAAAAGAAAGATCCTCAGTGTCTCTTCCTCTTCTTCTAAGAATTAATCTCACTGGATTAGGGCCCCACAGTTAAGACCTCCTTTAACCTTAACTACCTTCAAATAAAGTCACGTTTGAATTAGGGTTCAATATAGGAATTTTAAGGTACACAATTCAGTCCATAATAAAAGACAATATTATTGATGATCATTTCCTCCTCTCTTCAATTTAATAGTTTTTTAGAGCATAAATTGGAAGTTGACCGCCTCTTTAGTTTGTTTACTGGTAAGGCAACATGCAGCCCTGAGTCTCCACGGTAAATCAGACGACTGAAATCATGTACTGAGTATAGACACATATAAAACGGTCACACACCTATACTCAGACACTTACTCCACACACTGTTTCGTTAACCTAGTAGCCTTTTGTTGGCAGTAATTCAAATCAGAGATTTGTTTAATATTATGTGCTTCATAAAAACATTGAAATGACTGTTATCTCGTTGGGGAGGAGGTGGGGATGGTTAATGGGCACAAAAATGTAGTTAGAATTAATAAGATCTAGTATTTGATAGTACAACAGGATGATTACAGTCAACAATATTGTATTATACTTTTAAAAACAACTAAAAGAGTATAATTGAAATGTTTGTAACACGAAGTAATGGTAAATGCTTGTAGTGAGGGATACCCCATTAACTGTAATGTGGTTATTACACATTGTGTGCCTGTATCAAAACGTCTCATGTACCTCACAAATATGTACACCTACTAGGTACCCGTACAAATTAAAAATAAAAATAAATAAATAAACACGTGAAATTTTACAATGTTGACCTCTCACTTCTTGAAGCTCTTTCTTCTCTTCCATTGCTTCTTGGTATCTCCTTCAAGGGTTACTTGTTCCTTCTGAATGGTCGAATCTAATACAAATATATGTAAACCAAAATCTCCCACTAGATGGTGAACTTCTGAATGGATGATCACATCAAGGTTTATCTACTTATTGTCTCACTTACACATACTCTTTCTAGCACATACACACATTCAGTAAGTTATGGTTAAATATAAAAAAAATACTCAGTAAATGAATGAGTAAATTAATCCATTATTTCAACAAGCACGTTTATCTTTTATATAACTAAAAACCAATGCTTATAATCTTGCTTACATTTTTGGAAAGGCAAGGGCTTTCAGATATGAAATAGTAAGACCTATTTAGTATCTCTCATATCTATTTCATACTTTGTCTATACGCAAAACATAAAAATCAATACTTACCTGCAAGTCCTTCTTATATTTGAAAATTAACATGGAACATTAATGTAAATATGATTGTCGGTTCTATAGAAAAGGATGGATCTTTGCTTTTCTATTTACACTGAGATTAAAAGGAAAGAAATTTGACTCTGGGTGAAGTTAAATGATTAAAGATAGTAATAAGGAAATTGCAAGGAATTATTTATACTACAATTGGAAACGGCTACTATTGAATTTTACACAATCTTTTTTAGATGTGGTTAAAATTGGAATTGACTGTCATATTGCTGGAGGAGTTTAAGGATAGTGCTTACTGAAGTAAGAATATGTCTTAGGTAATTTCTCAAAGATCGTTTCCACTTTACTGGCATAAACCTTGAAGTAGTGGTTCAAGGGAACCACAATGGCACATCAACATTTTACCTCTGTTGGCTGCCAAAGGGAATATTCAAGACACTCTAACACTTTAAATACACATTTCCCCTCTGCCTAGAACTGTGGGTTCTCTTCACTTCTTTTTTTTTTATTGCCATAGATATAATAGACATTGCTCAGAACCATGACACATTTCCAGAGACAACCCTGGTTTATATATTGCAGCAAAGATAAATTATGTCTTCTAATTTTGTATAATTCCCCATATTCTAGTTGAGAGATTATGAACTCATAATAGACTATGATGTAGCAAGATTGAATTACACTGTAATTGAGACCATTATCATAGATGATAACTCCTTCCTCCTCATCCCCCACTTTATCTTTAAGAATGACTACTCATTGTTCTGGATGCAGCTTAGACTTGTGTTTGACTCAACGTTTTATTTTATTGAGCACCTTTTGTGCTACCTGGTACAAAAGAGATGTTGGGTAAATGAGTAAACCAAATGATGAACCAATGATAATAAATATATCCTTTAAAAATACAAACAGAAAGAAGGAAGGGAGGGAGGACAATTGCATTAATTTTATTACTTGTCTCTATAAGTAATGTGAAGTAGTTGAGAGAATACTAAACGTAGAGTATAGCAACTTGGATTCTAGTCCTAGATATGTTACCTGAAGGTTTGAAGATGCTGGACAAGCAGATTTCTTTATAGCTGGAAGCTTCAGTTTCACAAACAGTGAACTGGAAATAATAGCAAGTCCTCTTGCTGCTTTCACAGTTTTTTTCGATGCTGAATCAAGGATGTACTTTGAAACACTTGGTAAACTTTATACCTATACAAAGTGTTACAAATATTTCTTTTATTACTAGCATCTTGGATAGCCACTGCTACTGGTGGGTGGTTCATCATTCTGAAAGAGGTTTTTATAGATTATCTAAAATAAGCCTACTTATCTTTATGTTAATATGAAAATGAACCAATCATTCAAATAAAAGCAAAAAAAAACAATAGCCAAAAAGAAGTAAAACCTGAGAATGACTGATTAAGTGATGGCAAAAAATATATATATATATTTAAATTTTCTTCTTCTTTGACTCCAAAACTTGTTACTTAAAACAAGTACTAACATTATTAGTTTACAGCATGTTTCATTTTAACCACTGTTCTTGTTTGAGCGCCACCTCTCCACGTTATAGTAAGACTTAGGTACAAAACGAATGAAAAAAGATTGAGATACTTCAGAACCAGGGAAAGCATGTGATCCCAGAAAGTCCCATTGCCCTTTCTGATAGTGACCTAGACTCCAATGCAGATTCACCTATGTTTAATACTAAAGCATCAGTACGTTTAAGTTAATAAATAGTATCTGTCACTCTGCAAGCTCATCAATGAGGTCGACGAATAAACTAATTTATATTAACTAATATGGCAGAATCTCCCAATCTTCTCTTTGTAATATGTCCAATAAGAAGATGTATTCATGGCCGGGCGCGGTGGCTCAGGCCTGTAATCCCAGCGCTTTGGGAGGCCGAGGCGGGCGGATCACAAGGTCAGGAGATGGAGACCATCCTGGCTAACCCGGTGAAACCCCGTCTCTACTAAAAATACAAAAAATTAGCCGGGCGTGGTGGCGGCGCCTGTGGTCCCAGCTCCTCGGGAGGCTGAGGCAGGAGAATGGCGGGAACCCGGGGGGCGGAGCTTGCAGGGAGCCAAGATGGCGCCGCTCACTCCAGCCTGGGCCACAGAGCGAGACTCCGTCTCAAGAAAAAAAAAAAAAGAAAAAAAAAAGAAGATGTATTCATGAATATATGCGTCTTAGAATTATCAGCTCTATAGTAATGCGTTAGAATTATCAACTCTATAGCACCCTTTCGCCCTCCTCTGCTTCCCTGCCTCTTTTTCTCTTCGTTTCTCTCTGTTTTCATCCTTCTCTCCTCTCCTCACAAATATAAACACACATAGTCTTTAATCCATGAGGATGAACTAATTTATCTTTGTATTTCATAATAAAATCAGATTCGATAAATACTAGTTCTAAAATATTTCTGAAGTGACTAACTTGCTTGTCTCCAGAGACAACTCTGCATACAAAACCTATCAGAATATTTCTTTTTTAAATATTCTAGTTCCCATTCTAGTTGTCTCTTTTTCTGTGTATCATGTAAAATTAGAATGTGCCTCTTACATCCATACTCTTAATATGTTTAGTTTTTTACGCGTCTACATATGCACTGTAAATATAAGTGTTTCCAACATAAACACATAAAAGTAAGTTATTACTGCAAAGCCTGAGGAGAAAGTTGACTCTCAAGGACAGTGACTTTCAAATTAAATGTTTTGTGTCCTTGTAGTTAGGTGAAGTAGTGCTTGTCAAGCATTATGATCCCAAGCATAAATCCTTTATAATTTTATGCCTTGGTAGGGTCATCTCTTTACTTAAATTCACAGCTTATACAATAAATATAAGTGAGGAAAGAAGAATTAAAATTATGAACCACCAGAGGTTATTAAAAGTAACTTAAAAATATATTTCTGGGTTGGGCGCAGTGACTCATGCCTTTAATTCCAGCACTTTGGGAGGCCGAGGTGGGTGGATCACGAGGTCAAGGGTTCAAGACCAGCCTGGCCAACATGGTGAAACCCTGTCTCTACTAAAAATACAAAAATTAGCTGGGTGTGGTGGTTCTCGCCTGTAATCCCAGCTACTTGGGAGGCTGAGGCAGGAAAATCACTGGAATATGGGAGGCGGAAGTTGCAGTGAGCTGAGATCATGCCACTGCACTCCAGCCTGGGTGAAAGAGCGCACACACACACACACACACACACACACACACACACACTTGGAAACTCATCTTTTTTGTTTACATGGATAAGTGTTAGAGTTCTCCACTTATCTAAGTATGACTTTTACAGTGAGACTCACTGAATACAGTCTGACATTCCAGTGATATAGAAATGATGAAATATAGTTTTTTGAGGCAATTATGCTTAGAATAAGAAGATTTTGTCTCTCAGCAGTAGGTCATTTTATTTCAGTTTGTACTGATTTCTTCATCTGTTCTGTACGACTATAACAGAATAACACAGACTGGGTGTATTAGTCTGCTCTCACACTGCCATAAAGAACTGCCCGAGACCGGGTAATTTATAAAGAAAAGAGGTTGAATTGACTCAGAGTTCTTCATGGCAGGGGAGGCCTCAGGAAGCTTACAGTCATGGTGGAAAGAGAAGCAAATATGTCATTCTTCACATGACGGCAGACAGAGAAGTGCCGAGCAAAAGGGGGAAAATCACTTGTAAAACCATCAGATTTCGTGAGAACTCACTCACTATCATGAGAAGAGCAGCATGGGGGTAACCACCCCCATGATTCAATGACCTCCCATCAGATTCCTCCCATGCCATGTCGGGATTATGGCAACCACAATTCAAGGTGATATTTGGGTGGGGATACCACCAAACCGTATCACTGAGTAATTTATAATGAGCCAATTTATTTCTCATAGCTCTGGAGGCTAGAACATCCAAGACAAAGGTGCCTGCATTTGTCAAGGGTCTTCTTGCTGAGTTATCACATAACAGAAGGGCAAAGAGAGGGTGAAAGAGAGAGAAAGAGAGCAAGAGGGGACAGAACTCACTCCCATATTAAGGTATCAATCCCACCCATGAAAGGATCTAATCATTTCTTCAAGGTATCAACTCAGTATGTGAGGTGTTACATATGTTACAATGGCAATTAAATTCTATCATGAGTTTTGGATGGGATACACATTCAAACCATAGCTAACATTAACACAGATTAACTATTAATTTTACTCATGATACTACATGCATATAACCAAATAAGTGTTTTTTTCTTGAACTTTTATGGAGCAACAACAAAAAAGAATTTTCAGCATGATATCTTAAATTAAGAAATATTTTAGTATTTTTTAATTAATACTTTTTGAAGGAGTTTGGTTATACGCTGTAGTTTATCTATAAAATATTTTAAGAATATATGATTTGCTATGAAATACAGATTGTTACTCAGTCTGTTCTAGAACAAAAACCCTAGTTTAAAGAAATATAGCGGGGCCGGGCGCGGTGGCTCACACCTGTAATCCCAGCACTTTGGGAGGCCAAAGCGGGCAGATCATGAGGTCAGGAGTTTGAGACCAGCCTCGCTAGAATGGTGAAACCCCATCTCTGCTAAAAATACAAAAAATTAGTCGGGCATGGTGGCACGCACCTGTAGTCCCAGCTACTCAGGAGGCTGAGGCAGGAGAATGACTTGAACCCAGGAGACGGAGGTTGCAGTGAGCCGAGATCACGCCACTGCACTCCAGCCTGGGCAACAGAGTGAGACTCCATCTCAAAAAATAATAATAATAATGAAAGAAATATAGCAACATTATTTAAGCATATACCCAAAAAGGTACTATCCAGTCTAGTCAGTTTACAAGAATTCAGTGAATGTAATATTTTATGCAGAGATTTGTGCCACTGTAACTTGTAAAGAAATTCTAACATACACTCTTCTAAAATACACAATTTGAGTAAGTTACTTAATAACTGCCCTAACTCACCACATTTTAGATGGAAATAATAGTTGACAACAATAGACACAACAACAATAATTGCACTAACTGAGCAAGTGCTATGTGAGAGTGTCTATGCCAAGTACTGTACTTACATTAAATAATATCAGGTGAATTCAAATACATCTATCACCTTAAGGATGAGTAATCTGAGTTTAGCAAATCCCCAGTTACAATTTAAGTAGTGGAAGCAGAATTTAATATCAGATCAGTCTACATTTTTTTTTATACTTTAAGTTCTAGGGTACATGTGTACAACGTGCAGGTTTGTTACATATGTATACATGTGCCATGTTGGTGTGCTGCACCCATTAACTCGTCATTTACATTAGGTATATCTCCTAATGCTATCCCTCCCCCCTCCCTCCACCCCATGACAGGCCCTGCTGTGTGATGTTCCCCTACCTGTGTCCAAGTGTTCTCATTGTTCAGTTCCCACCTATGAGTGAGAACATGCAGTGTTTGGTTTTCTGTTCTTGCGATAGTTTGCTGAGAATGATGGTTTCCAGCATCATCCATGTCCCTACAAAAGACATGAACTCATCCTTTTTTGTGGCTGCATTATATTCCGGGGTGTATATGTGCCACATTTTCTTAATCCAGTCTGTCATTCATGGAGATTTGGGTTGGTTCCAAGTCTTTGCTATTGTGGATAGTGCCGCAATAAACATACGTGTGCATGTGTCTTTATAGCAGCATGATTTATAATCGTTTGGGTAGATACCCCGAAATGGGATGGCTGGGTCAAATGGTATTTCTAGTTCTAGATCCTTGAGGAATCGCCACACTGTCTTCCACAGTGGTTGAACTAGTTTACAGTCCCACCAACAGTGTAAAAGTGTTCCTATTTCTCCACATCCTCTCCAGCACCTGTTGTTTCCTGACTTTTTAATGATTGCCATTCTGACTGGTGTGAGATGGTATCTCATTGTGGTTTTGATTTGCATTTCTCTGATGACCAGTGATGATGAGCATTTTTTCATGTGTCTGTACAGAATACATAAGTTTCTAAAAAGCATCAGTGTGATAGGGAAGGAAAGGCATAGGCTTCATAATGAGAGCAATGTGGACTTGAATCTCGCCCTCTCTTGGTTCCCATCCTACCACAGCGGCTTTTTGACCAGGAGGAAACTCCCTTACATAGTGAAAGCACCTGTTTCTTCGCCTGCTCCAAAAGTAAGTAACACATGCACGGAAATATCAAGCAGGATGCCTAGTCCAGAGCAGGCACTTTGCAAAGGTTTGTTTTTCTCTTCTTTGTACTGTGACAAAAGAGATGTGGGACATTCTTGGATAAAGGAATATAGGTGTGTACATATATACTTTCAAAAAGAAGTGATAAAATCTTAAAATATAACAATTACTATACCACTTCTTAAAAATCAGGTGTTTTACATCTCAGTCTTTACTATGAAGTAACTATGACTTTCACAGTCATTTCACTCTGTGACTATTTCTAATATACAGAATGAGAAATTTGGACAGGAATCTTACCAGCTCTAAGGTTCCATGATTCTCATATTTCCCTGGATGAAAACCCTGGGCAGAAATGTTTTCTATTCAATCAGATATTAGTTCATAATTAAGTACATACAATTGAATATTAACTACATCTTTTTCTTTAAAAACCTACTTTCTGGGCATTCTGCAGGAGACAAACCAGAAGAATGAAGTTTAACATTTTCAATACATACTTTGTTATGCCTATTCCTAAATTAGAAATTGTTTTTACCTAATAATCCCCACCTGTAAATGACTTCCAGAGGTTTAAGTTATCCTGAATTAATCACTCACATAATATCAAAAACAATGTGCTTATAAAATGTAAAGACAAAAAATAACTCGAAGGGGGGGAGCACTTTTAAAAATTGTTTTTTAATGGATGTTTTCATTCTGATTAAAAATCAAACATGTATAATTTAGATACATAAAGGGATGCTGACTTCAGATAATTAACATATAAGTACATCTTGCTAACAACTTAAATATGCATGTTTTTATTAAGAAATAAAGAAAAAACTCAAAAATCCAACAGTCAAGGTCTTTCTAAAGTACTTAAAGCAATTTGAAGTTTGTTAAAATGTATGTTTTAATCACTCATAATTTAGGTGAGTCAGAAATATTCCCAACGTGCACTTTCCAAGCTGTGTGAGACTCAATATGTGAGATGCAATACTGCTGGCTATAGGGCAGAAATTATGTTTCTGTTTGGTACAATGTCCAACATGACAGATATTAGCCGATGGCTATTTAAATTTAAATTAATTAAAATTGAGAATTCATTATATCAGTCACACTAGCCATATTTCAAAAGCTCAGCTAGCCACTTCGCTACTCTACTAAACAACAGTGTTATAGAATAGTTTCATTAGTACAGAACTTCTATCAAACTGAGCTGGTTTAGTCATCCCTTCTTTTGCACAAGTTATAAAATGAGACCATATTCTAAACGTTTCCATATTAGAATTGTGATTTTAATTCATTTGTTTAAAACTACTTTTTATAAATTGTTCATATCATTTCTATAATCTATTTTTTGTCATTAAAGATAATAGATTATTGAACAATCAGGTTGCTTAAATTAAGAAAGGCTTACCAATGAGATTTAAAATGTGGTTTTTAATTTCACTGACAACAGGGCAATGCCTTAATTAACATTGAGCAACGAGAAGTCTATAATCACAGGGCGATGATGTCCTTGTACCTGAAGTCTGTGTGATTTACATTAGTACTGTCCAACAGAAATATAACCAGATCCATGATTTCCAGAAATATTTCGGGTTTGGGATGTGTTTGGATTTTGGACTATCTGCATACACATAATGATATATCTTGGGGATGGGACCCAATTCTAAACGTGAAATTCATTCATATTTTATATCTCCATTATACACCTGTCCTGAATTTAACTTCTTACAATATTTTAAATCATTTTATGTATGAAACAAAGTTTGTACACTTTGAACAATCAGAAAGCAAAGCAATCACTATCTCAACCACCCATGTGGACAATCTGTGGTTGTTTGACCACATAAGCATTCCAGTGAATGTACAGCCTACAAGTAAGCAATTCTCTTTTTACTCTTATTCACACATAAGCATGTAATAGTAAAATATATCATATACCATTAATAGAGTGAAAAAGAAAAATGTTCATGGTAACTGAGGAACCCAGTAACATCACCAGAATATGTGTGTCGCTGTTAAACAACAGCAATAACAAACAACAGGTTTTAGACTCTACCTACAGTGCTGTGCCTTGACTGAAAAGTTACAGTATACTGTATTTTATTGTTTTAGATAAGAAGAAACATCAGAAATAGTTGACGGACTGAGAAGAGGTCCTCTCGGGATAGGAAGGCGTTCTGCCGAATGGCTTTTGAAGTAGTTTCTCCGGAGAAGGCATCTAATACTTGGATTAGGGATGTCAGCTTTTGGTACAGAATGAAAGTAGCAAGGAGGGTTCAAAATAATTGTTCATACTAGAAAATATTAGAGGGACTACGAAAGCCTTGAGCAATTGCCTTTGGATGCTCAGTACCAAAAGTCAATGTATTTTCATTAATAATACAATCGTTAAAAATTAGCAATGTTCTTGGTATATAGAAAGATGTTCCTTGCCTGGAAACAAAAAATCTTCCTAATCAAATAATGAACGCCTGAGTAAAGCAATTTTATTCTTAAACATGGTTTTTATTCATATATATATATATACACACACACATACTAAAAATTAAATGAGTAAAAGTTTATACCAACTTTATTGGGTTGAACATTGGAGGCCCTTCACTCCCAGCAATAGGTAAATAAATAATAAGCCCAAGTCATTTTTGTTTTTAGATTGAAAGTTAGTTTGTTGTTTTTTTTTTAAAGGAAACTCTTCTCAGTGATTGACACTCAGTAGCCTGCTTTTGTGTGGTCCTTTCTTGGCACTGTATAGGAAATAGTGAAGTAAATCATAGATCACCTTAATTGTCATGAAGAGGTAAACGGTAAAATGCAAAATTGTCAGGCTCTTCATTCTTATTAATGATAAAGTTAAACTTGTATGGTTTAATAAAATCTGCCACAGAGCAAGACTAATTGGGTGATGAAAATAGAGACTGAAATCAAGTAGAATCAAGCTTCAGAAATGAGGAAAAACATTATGATTGCCTTGAGATGTATCTAAAGATCAAGTTCAGAAAGTTCGTCACTGATAACAAAGAGTAGATTCTAGTATTCCTGTGGTAATACTTATAACCTTAACAATACCTTGAATAATTGCAGAGTTTTGTATTCTAATAAACTGGAAAATCCCAGGTACATTTCTGTCTAGCTTGTTGAATAGGATATTGTTCATGGTAGCACTTATACTTGTATAAACCATTGTTTCTGAAACAAAATTTCAGTATATTTGCTCACAAATAAATATCCTTAGTTTCTCTTATACTGAGTTTCATCTCATCAAGTTAGTTGACAAGGGAACAGAGGCTTTTGAGGAGTCAATAAAAATAAGAGAACACTAAGAGAAACGTACAAGTTTGTCCCGGCATTTATTTTTAAAAGATGTTTCCCCAAGAAAAAGTTAGAAAGCATCTGGAACCTGTCATTTTGTGATGACGGATCTGAACAAGAAGACACATGTACGTGTCAGAAACAGAAATAGTTCTTAGTTCATGATCTGGCTGTCATCAAATATCTTTGGGGGGAATAGAGAAAGAGGTACGGGGTTTGAGAGTTGGGAGAGAAATCCACTGGCTTATTTTGGAGAGAATGTGAATGCCACTAATCCTCCTTTTTAGGTTTACTGATTGGGCTGCTACCCTTGTAACCTCTTCCTGACTGTAAGCTGCTATCCCACTCCTAGCCAATGCCTGAGAGATGAAGATGATTCTATGTGATACTCATAGACTACGGGCTTGCTAAAAATGGGATGCAGAAAAGTTCCTCCTTACTTACCAATGATAGACTTAAATATTAATGTTATTGCAGCACACATTTGTGTATAGAAAATATAAATACATATTTTAATTATGCATATATACACATGCATCAGATAAATATATGGATATATATGTTATCTTATATATGCATGTGATGTGTATACGAGACAGAGAGAATAGAATGGCCATTGCAAGCTTACTTTTTTTGGGGAAATTTCCTGAAAGTCTCTATGTAATTATATAGGTAAACTTTAGGTAAGATTTTCTAAAAAAGAGCTTGTGTAGGTCTCTTATTCGGATATAGTTTTCATGTTTATTTTAGGCTTTAATTTAATTTATTGCGTCATGTTCTGAAAATATATCTCCAAGTGATTCTACATACCAACATTTTTTACTCAAACTTTCTTATTGAAATATGACTCCAGTTTGCCTTTGGCATTGAATATTCTACCACTATGGCAAGTGAAAAGTTGCATTTGGTCATGTTAGTTATTATAATAGGTCTTAGAAATAATACTATATAGTTATCAATTGAGTAAAGGTCAATTTATAGAGATTAGGAGATGCCTGAGAATTACTGTTCACATTATAATGTGCTCTTTATGACCCACCTATATTCAATTCTAGAAAAATATGAGAATATATTCATTTGTATTAAACTCTAATGTCCTTTAACATGCAGTATTTTGCTTTAATTAGTGAATATTAGATGAGGGGAAACAATTATCATTGCATCAGGGTCCACCTAACATAAAATAAAAACATAGTGTAACACATAACGTAAAAGAAATAAGATGACGACAGAAGTCTATAAATTTGGCAATTTAATCTTGACTACGATCCCTACTACAGCATCCCTACTTCTCTCTTCTGACCACTGTTTTGGGATCCATTTGGTGAGTTTGGTTATTGCCTTACTGTGACAGCTCCCCAGGGCCCAATCCCAGACCGTGACTTGTCGTTCTCTGTTCCTGCTTTCGGTACATCATCGAACCTTGGGGTTTAACGTAACTTCACTACCCCGGTTTTCAGAACACCTCCTATTATATCCCCATTGCTTTTGTTATGTACAGAAGCTTCTTGCTCGGTGCACAATAGAACATTACAAAATAAGCATGAGTTCCTGAAAAGTCGGCAATCCCTGTCAAAGCGAATAGTCTCGATGTGTTTGAACACGCTTATCTGAGCAGTCATGAGTTGTTTCTTCATAGCACTTGGTGGAGAGCGCCTTGCTTCTGCGGACTGAATTGCTCTTCCTGCCGCTCATATGTTAAACCACAACCCCAGTGTGACTGGATCTGGAGAGAGTGTCTTCAGGAAGGAATTAGGCTTAAATGAATTCATAAGGGCAAAGTATTAGGCTGTGGCCTTCTAAGAAGAGAAACCACAAGGAGATCTGTCTCTCTTTCCCCACCACATGAGGACACCGTGGCAAGGCAGCAGTCTGCAAGCCAGAAAGAGAGCCCTCACCAGAAACCAAATGAGCCTAAACCTCGCTCCTAGGCTTTTCAGCCTCTAGACTGCAAGAAATAAATTTCTGTTGTTTAGGCCACATACAGTCTATGCCTTAACAGACGAAGCCACTTCCTCTCCCAGCACATGTTCAACTCTGGGTTCGGAGCCTTCTCTAATCTCTCCTTAAAGTTCTGTTTCAAATGGCCACTTTTATTCCTTTTTAGACATTTTCCTTTCACTGTCTTTCTTTCTTTCAGAAGATCTAAAAGATCTTCACATCTTTTACCTGAAACAGTGGGCTCTTGTATTTACTTTGAGTTCTTCTCCAAAGAGCCTTTCTTTCCCTCAGTGTCTGGTTCAAAATCCCATCAAGTAAGTGCACATTTAAACAGATGCCATTTCCCTCTATAAACCTGGCAGCGGTCCCTTCACAGCATAGTTCAGTGGGGTGCAGCGGTGTTCTTATACGCTGTTGGTGGGAACAGGTACTGCGGCCACCCTTCTGGAAGGAAGTCTCCCTGTTTGTGCTGAAAGATTGAAAGTCACTTACATCTTTTGATGCCATAGTTTCACTTCTAGAAATCTGTCCTAAATCAGTGATCAGAGATGCCAAGAGGATTGTCTAGACAAGAACGTTTATCACATCAAAAATAATAAATCCAACTGCATGTCCATCTGTAGAGAAAAGCCAACAGAGCTATGCCAATCCACATGTGGGAATACTACAGAAACACCAACGAGCATATTTTCAAACGGTTCTTAACGATCTGGGGAAATTTTGATGATATAATAAAGCAATGATGCACATGATGATTCCATAATTATTATTCTGCAACTGTGTGAGTATGTGCATGTTTTTGAGTGAAATTTTAACAGCTGTGATTTTGATTTTTATTTTAAGCATTTATCTCTTTTCCATCAATTTACAATAACAAGTTTTACTTATAGAGTTGGAAAAAATCAATATTATGTTTTTAAAATGTTTTGACAGGAGACATCATAGTACTTTTACATACTGTTGGGTTTGTTTTCCTACCACTATAGTCAGGGTAACGTACTTATTATGCTTAAGGTTGCGTTAAGTTCTAACTTATCCTGTGTATGACTTTTCTTACATCACTTCCCTTTGCTGGGGGAAAAAAAAAAAAGAAAAAAAAAGGCATTCTTAGATACCAGACGAAATTCCTCCTATTATCCAAATTTCAGATACAAACAATATTCTCTGCAAAATTTTCCGAAAGTATAATTACCCTTTACAACATATTTTAGAGAGTCACTTTATCTTAGCACCAAACATTGTTCACATACAATAAAGAGGGTATGAAAAGATTTTTCCCGGTGCATATGAGATTGGTAGCACAAAGAATTGCTTCTTAGGCTGACCCAAAGATGCGAAGATAAAGTGTTCTCTGGTCTATACCCCTCTGGAGCTTACCCAATGCCAAGCACCGAGAGAGTGCTTGATAAATATTTAATTGAATGGACTGTTTGAAAGCTCTTCAAGATCAGACTTTAAAGTTACATTATGTAGTGAATATTCATAGGTACGGCTTGACATCTTTATATCTTCATTTTGGTGGTATTGAATTTATAGTAAGATGAGTATATAAAATCTTTGCAAGTATTTCAAAAGTAATTATGACACATTGATTGGAAACTCTTTATAAGAACCATAGTTGTATTTCCAACTGTTTAGTTGGAGGTTTGTTCTCAAGAGTGCAGCCCTACCTTTTCTGTATTTTGCGATAATAGGTAGCTATGGACCTGTACTTTTACTCTTTAGAAAATACACTTGCCATATAAAGTGTCAGTCATGGAGATACAAATGAGAAATAATAAGTTTTACATTGTTAGACTGTTAGCCTCAAAGTACATAGTTGAGTTGGCTGCTTCACTTAAGACTCATACTAATGTTGTCACAATTCTGCAAATGAAATTTGAAATCCAATAATACTAAAATTGTTTTTTTCCTAAAAAATAGCTAGTCATTATGAATGCATAATGTTTATAAATGTAATTGCTTCATAGTTACTTTGCATTTTATTATTATTACTACGCATATTTTCTTGCCCATTGGCATTTTAAAACTTTGTGCTGACAAAAATCATTTTTAGCTTTTTCATTTAAACAATATTTAAAGCAACCCGGGAAGTCTTCAACATTTTCATAACTACCAGATTGCGGGTCTGCCTCAATGAGTGATAATTCTTGCTGGGTATCAAATCCCAAGGTTAGTTTCCAAGCCTCCCAGCAACAGCAGTGAGCAATCATACTGTAGATTATTTCACATCTCTAACTTAAGTGCATGCTGTGCTTTGCAAAAATCTCAGTAAGAGAACATGCATACTCACGCTTACAAAACCACCTTTTGTCAGCCTTAGGCAAGAAGATAATAAGGACATGTCTAGTTTTTATAGCTTTTGTTTCATTGAAGGGATTACAGACAGATTTTTTTCTTTATTTTATGAAAATTTTATTTTATCTTTTATTTAAAAAAAATAAAATCTGAGCCAAGTTGTTTCATTACAAGTCTAAAATATTCAGACTTTTAATAAAAACATAAATATATATAGTTATATATATACAACTACATCTATATGTATATATATATAACTACATATATAGTGACCCCTGCCATGCAGCATTGCACCCTTGTTAAGAGATAGTAATAATTTGTAATAATTCAGTCAGACATATTTACACTGTCTTATTAGTAGGTTGGATTAGAAGTGTATTAAGGAACCAATGAAGTTTCTTACCCGCCTATTTAAAGATTATATCAGGAAATAATTATTTATCTTAACAATCTCATTTGGAATAGGAACCACATATTCCTGTTCTCCAAACTTTAGGTTAAGATAAGTATTCTTGCTTTCTCTAGTCTTTTCTTAGGCCCTGGCAGGCTTTTGATGTCCCAACATTGATAAAAATCAAGCACTTTTCCTAAACAAGCTCAATCTCAAAACGTGTATTTACTTATCCTGTAGGAGTCTTCACTTATCTAGCAACATAGAAGAGCCATCCTTGAGAAGCTTTTGAAACAGTGCATTTCTAAATTTCTCGTCCCCCAGTTCCCATTTAGCATTTAATAAGGAGAGGCAGCGTTCTGACGGAGTTCCTGAAGGCTACGCAGCTCACTTGTTCGTCAAGAAATGCTAGAATGAAGAATGCTGAAATGTACTCTTGGCTTCTGAACCCCCGAAACAGATTTTTACAATGCCATCAAGCCTGCATTTGGGGTTATTTTTAAATAAGAAACAGCCCTATGAAAGTTGATTATGTTTGTTTCGAGAATGTTGAGAAAATTTTTCATTTTATTACACGGGGTCTTCTCTATGAAAATCTTATGAAGAGGTTCCTTTCTTGTCTTAGGATCAGTCTTCTGAGCAACTGCTTTACTTTAATCTTGTGGACCCTGAAATTTGTCATAACTATTTCTCACTTTTTGCATTGACAGTTAAAAAGCTTAGAACCGAATAAATGACCCTACCATTCTAATCACAGTGGCTTCATTCAGTTCCAATTTCATATCTTTATCCTTATTTTTCCATTACTGTATGTTTTCTCCTTTAAAAATATAAATGTATAGGTCTCTTTGGGTATCTTATTTAGATACTTTCAGTTATATTCAGATAAGGTGGCGTACACGTATAGAAAAATCATGTAGGATCTTTTCCCTTGGCAGTAAAACCAATCCTTAATGCTGTTCCTGTTTCTGGGCTCAGAGATTCTATTCTGTTGGGAAACTTGCCTCTTTCACCTTTAATTATCCTAAGGAGATTCTGGTCTTTCCCTGATGTTTATAGTACTTTTGATCACTCCTTTAGAGTACGGAGCACTCCAGGGAGCATGACTGCAATAAAAAAAATCTGAGATAAACTTAATCATCTTAACCTGCTAAGGGCATCTCCCATTGTCTTCTTTCAGTGTGCATTTAGTAGATACAATCCATTCGTTTTATGAAGTGACAAAAAGGATTATCCATTCATTTTCCATCTTCTTGAGTCATTGATTCACAGCTTCTCTCAGTGTGCAATAACATACAGGTCTAATTTCATACTATTTTTCAATTGCTTTCTCAAAAATATTATTTGATCATCAGCTTCTGTGAGTAAAACAATCCTGAAAACTCTTGATCATTTTAGATTTGGCTACCAAGTTTAATTTTATCCAAAGAGGCTGCCCTTTGGACATTTGATTCTTCATTTGGCTCTTCACCTGATTCCAGGTCATCACATGCATTGACATGTTTCCCATGTTCAAACTGGCACATTTTCCACCTGCCACCGTAGTGTTGTGACGATAGAACTAAATTTTTTTTGAGGGTCTTAAACTCTTCCAAGCCACATCAGATCACAATCCAATCTCACTGGTGAAACTGACCTTTTTGTTTTTCCCGTTGCTCTTTTCAAAGGCTTTTAGCAAACCTTTCTTGCACTGCAACCCTATCCATTCCATCATGCTTTCTGTCCAGTTATGCTTGGAGAAATATTTGGGTTCAGAGGCAAGTCTGAAAGAAACAACCAAGTTTAATGAGAAATTATTTTGACTGCTATGGGACGAGAAGAACTTTTCTTGTTCACACTAAATTATCTTTTATTATTTCCTGCATGTGAATTCCATTAAAAAGTTCAAGTAGTCATATACTGGATAAATGCCAGACAGATGTCTTATGTCAGAAGGTTTTCTAAGCTGTAATTCTTCTCACCTTCATTGGATTATTCAGTTTCTGCATAAAAGTTATTTTATTGCAAACAACTGGTTATGAGCTTAAGTACATCAACTCAGTTACAATGATGGGACTCTGGTAACATTTTAGATTAACAATAGTGAAAATTTTATTTTTATGTATGTCTAAGAATAAGAGCATATCAAAACTGTTGATTGCCAGCAGAATAGAAGCTACAGAAGATAAAATCCCAAAGTCAAAATTTTAATTTATTTTATTATTGAAATATTTTGATGTTAAAGACCTCAAGAGCTTGAAGAAAATAATATTCCAGAGAAACAGGCCATGTTCATATTTTTAAAATCGAATGTTCTTTTACATTATGGCAACTTAATTTTAAGAGAAAAGGCCTGAAAATAAGAGACTACCTTGTTCTAAAAGACATAGAAACTAATTGTAATATTATATAAGAAAATTAAAGTGAGAATGTAAACTTGTTGACTGTCACAATTTAATATTTAATCTATTCAAACATTGAATTTAACTTTCTCCAAAATTTTCTTTCCTTTCATCTTTTCATGTTTGTATGTCTTAAGCAGCATCTTCTCTATTTTCTTATTTCTTGCCTCATTAATCCACTTCTTGTCATGTTTTTCATGTTCTTGTATACAGTCCTGTTTGATTTAAAATGTAATCTGCACCCACACTCTTTATTCTCTTCCTTTACTGTTTAATGAGGACTCAAAAATTATTCAAGATTTGCTGAGTAGCTATTATATTCTGGGATCTGAGGTAGGCACTGCAGGTACCAAAATGAATAATATGTAATGAATAGTATGAATAATATGTAAACACTTCCCCTAAGTAGTTCACAACTCATGGAAGCCATAAGCATGTAGAACAATACTTATTATGTAAAAAGATACGTGAATAAATGAACAGATTGAATTGTCACTTCCCATTCAGAGTGTGCTGTAGTGCAGTTAGAAACCACCATTGGAAAAGGAGGAAAAAGCTTCCATAAAAGCAACGATATTTATCAAAGTAGTTTTTTTTTATTTTTATTTTTTTGCTTGGAGAGACAGGATGTAGAAAACTACATATAGACGAAACAGCGTCATTCAAGGATTGAAAACGTGATCTATAATGGTGTGGTCAAGGAACTGCTTAGAGTTAGTGGGGTCTAGTGCGAAACTCTTGTGGGAAACTGATATGGTGATATAAGAATATTGTTGGCAGAGATGCTTTTCCTATGAATTGTGTAGAAGATGCATAATCGTTGAAGAATGATTAAAAAAAAAAAAACAAGGAGGGACAATATTAATTTTCATTTTACAACATCACTTTGTTGTCAGGGTGAATGATGACCAAAAGTGGATGAGGCTGGACAGAGGATGAGAAATCCACTAGAGGGGACAAGTCTGGGAGGAAGGTTTTGAGGTCAGCCCTGGGAGCGGAGGAGAGTGAATGGCTGAGGGAACTAGTTAGAATGAGGACTATGTATGTCTTGGTGTTGTTTTGTTTTGGAAAGGTGCTGTAAAAACATAATTTAGGAATAAATTCCAGGTTTCTGCTTTGTGTGGGTGGTGATGCAAATAAGATGAGACTGTAGTTGCATATATGATTGCTCATTAATTTTTTTGTGCATAAGTTTGAAAGCTCTGACCTATTGGATACTTGGCCTTGTGACTTCCTTAGGGTAATAAAACATGACCAGGAATCTTGTGTTTCTCTACAAGCAGAAAGAAAGCTGTAAGAGAAGGAATTTAATTCACATGTTTTCTTTTCTCTCTACCATAAGACCTTCAATATTCCAAATGGACGTTACTCTACTACCTGGATCCCAGGATCAAGAGGACATGGAACAAAGCCCTAGCTAAGCAACAATATACATTTATTCCTCTAGGACAGTTAAATACCAGGGTCATTTGTTAACTGTGCCATAAACTAATCTATCCTGACTGATACAGAATAAAGTACCATTAAAAGGCAAGCTTTGGAGAGATGATTAATTCAGCTTCGGACAGGTTGAGACTAGGCCTTGAGGAGGCACTTGTATTTAATGGCATTAGAAAACTCATAAGACACATTTTCACTTTAGTGCTTCCTTTTTTGTTTCTTTTTCTTTTTCTTTTCTTGTTCTCTCTCTCTCTCTCTCTCTCTCTCTCTCTCTCTTTCTTTCTTTCTTCTTTCTTTCTTTTTTGAGACAGAGTCTCACTCTGTCGCCCGGGCTGAAGTGCTGTGGCACAATCTCGGCTCACTGTAACCTCCGTCTCCTGGGTTCAAGCAATTCTCCTGCCTCAGCCTCCCAAGTAGCTAGGATTACAGGTACCCACCACCATGCCCAGCTAATTTTTAAAAATATTTTTAGTAGATCCAGGGTTTCATCATGTTGGCCAGCCTGGTCTTGAACTCCTGACCTCAGGTAATCCACCCACCTCAGTCTCCCAAAGTACAGGCGTGAGCCACCACGCTCAGCCCTTTTCTTAAGTCATTATTCTATTTTTCGTGTTTTGCTTATTGGAAGGTAGTACTGCATAACGGTTAAAGGTACATTCTTTAAAACCACACTGTGTATGTTAGAATCGCAACTGTTTAAATCTCGAAGTTTTGATGCTTTGGTTTCCTCAGCTGTAAAATAAAGATGATCAATCTGCCTCACAGGGTTGCTGTGAGAAATAAAGTAAGATACATATCTGCACTTAGAAGGCTGTCTGGCTCATAGTAAGTGCTGTGTAAAGTTACTGCTACTATTTTGTATTCATAATTATATACTTTCTAAAGCAAGTGAAATATGCAGGTAGGTATGCTTGCATGGCATTCCATTTTACATTTAGGCTAGAAGAAAAAAAATAATGAGTAAAAATAATTTCCAGGCTTACTTTTTGAAGAAATCTGTTCTACTGAAAATAATTTTTATTAGTTAAAGTGAGATTATTTTTTCTAAGTATAAAAAAGTGTCTTAAAATTTGATTTGCTAATCGACCCCTGTAATATACACACCTAATATTTATAAGATATGAAGCAATCATTTGAAGACTAAGCTAGTCTTTGAAAATGAACTTTGATCAAAGAAACATACAAATGTCAAATGACTAATTAAAATAAGAAATAACTTCCTATAGCATGCTTTCAATAATAAGGAATATTATTCTTAGTTATTATTGGATTCCTTCCTCCTATTTGAGAGCCCAGTAGTCTATTTCTTTTCAACAACAGAATTTTTAATTAAAATATGGGTTTCTGTTCAAAACTTGGATAATGAGAAAACAGACATTTCTCAAAAGAAGACATTTATGCAGCCAACAGACCATGAAAAAATGCTCGTCATCACTGGTCATCAGAGAAATGCAAATCAAAACCACAATGAGATACCATCTCACACCAGTCAGAATGGCGATCATTAAAAAGTCAGGAAACAACAGGTGCTGGAGAGGATGTGGAGAAATAGGAACACTTTTACACTGTTGGTGGGACTGTAAACCAGTTCAACCATTGTGGAAGACAGTGTGGCGATTCCTCAAGGATCTAGAACTAGAAATACCATTTGACCCAGCCGTCCCATTACTGGGTATATACCCAAAGGATTATAAGTCATGCTGCTATAAAGACACATGCACACGTATGTTTATTGCAGCACTATTCACAATAGCAAAGACTTGGAACCAACCCAAATGTCCATGAATGATAGACTGGATTAAGAAAATGTGGCACATACACACCATGGAATACTATGCAGCCATAAAAAAGGATGAGTTCATGTCCTTTGAAGGGACATGGATGAAGCTGGAAACCACCATTCTTAGCAAACTATCGCAAGGACAAAAAAGAAACATATACCGCACGTTCTCACTCATAGTTGGGAATTGAACATTGAGAACACTTGGACACAGGAAGGGGGGGACCTGTTTTGGGGTGGGGGGATGGGGGAGGGATAGCATTAGGAGATATACCTAATGTAAATGACGAGTTAATGGGTGCAGCACACCAGCATGGCACATGTATACATATGTAACAAACCTGCACGTTGTGCACATGTACCCTGGAACTTAAAGTATATTAATAATAAAAAATACCCATTTTTTTTTTATCATTCCCATTAATGAAGGCCTTTCCCCTTTAACAAAGGTTTGTGTTCATCAGACTAGATCTTTTTTTTCTTTTTCCTTTCCAACTTTTAGGTTCAGGGGATACATGTGCAGGCGTGTTACATAGATAAATCGCATGTCTCAAGGGTTTGGTATACAGATTGTTTCATCAACCGGGTAATGAGCACAGTGCCTGATGGAGAGTTTTTCAATCTTTGCTCTCCTCCCATTCTCCACCCTCAAATAGACCGCAGTGTCTATTGTTCCCTTGTTTGTGTCCATGTGTACTCAATGTTTAGCTCTCACTCTTAAGTGAGAATATGTAACATTTGGTTTTCTGTCCATACATTAATTCACATAGGATAGGGGCCTCCAGCTCTATCCATGTTGCTGCAAAGGACATGTTCTCATTCTTTTCTATGGCTGCCTAGTATTCTATTGTATATCTGTACCATGTCATATTTTTTAAATCCAGTCCACTCTTGACGGGCATTTAGGTTTATCCATGTCTTTGCTATTATGAATAGTGCTGCCATGAACAAATGGATGCATGTGACCTTATGGTAGATACGTTTGTATTTTGGGGGGTATATACCTTGTAATGGAATTGCTGGGTAAAATGGTAGTTGTGTTTTAAGATCTTTAAGAAATCTCCAAATTGCTTCCCCCTGTGGCTGGATTAATTTACATTCCCACCAGTAGACTATAGGGTTCCCTTTTGTCCACAACCTCACGAGCATCTGTTACTTTTGAACCTTTTAATTCTAGCCATTCTGTCTGGCATGAGATGGTATCTCATTGTGGTTTTGATTTGCATTTCTCTGGTGATTATCAGTGTTGAGCATTTTTTCATATGCTTGTTGGCAACATGTATGTATCCCTTTGAGACATGTCTGTTTACCTCTTTTACCTACTTTTTTATGGGCTTGTTTTTTGTTTGCTAATTTGTTTAAGTTCCTTATAGAGGCTGGATATTAGCCCTTTGTTGGATGCAGTGTGCAAATATTTTCTCCCATTCTGTAGGTTGTTTGTTTATTCTGCTGATAGTTTTGTTTGCTGTGCAGAAGCTTTTCCTACTTTTCAATTTTTGTTTTCTTTGCAATTGCTTTTGGAGTCTTCATCATGAAATCTTTGCTGGGACTTGTGTACACAATCATATTTCCTAGCTTTTCTTTGAGGGTTTTTATAGTTTTAGGTTTTACATTTATGTCTTTAATCCATCTTGAGTTGATTTTTGTATATGGTAAAAGGAAGGGGGCCAGTTTCATTCTTCTGCATATGGCTAGCAAGTTATCCCAGCATAATTTATTGACTAAGGACTCCTTTTCCCATTGGTTGTTATTATTGATTTTGTTGGAGATCAGATGGTTATAGGTGTGTGGCTTTATGTCTGGGTTCTCTATCTTGTTCCACTGGTCAATGTGTCTATTTTTGTATCAGTACTATGCTGTTTTGGTTACTGTAGTCTTAGAATGTAGTTTGAAGTCAGGTAGTGTGATGCATCTGGCATTGTTTGTTTGCTTAGGATTTACTTGATTAGTCTGGCTCTTTTTGGTTCCATATGAGTTTTAGAATAGTTTTTACCCTAATTCTATAAAAACTGTCATTCATAGTTTGATAGGAATAGCACTGAACTTGGACATGGCTTTGGGCAGTGTGGCCATTTTAGTGATATTGATTCTTCTAATCCATGAGCATGGAATGTTTTCCATTTCATGAAATGATTTTTTTCAGCAATGTTTCATAATTCTCATTGTAGAGGTCTTTTACCTCCCGGAATAGCTGTATTCCTAGGTATTTTATTCTTTTTGTGGCTAATATGAATGGAATTGTGTTATATATTTGGCTCTCAGATTAGATATTGGATGCTTTTTGTACATTGATTTTGTATCCTGAAATGCTGCTGAAGTTGTTTATCAGATCTGCGAGCTTTTGGGCAGAGACTATGGGATTTTCTAGGTATAGAATCATATCGTCTGCAATGTGAGATATCGTTCGACTTCGTCTCTTTTATCTGGATGCTTTTTGTTTATTTCTGTGGTCTGGTTACTCTGGCTATGACTTCTAGGACTAAGCTGAATAGGAGTGGGAAGAATGGACATCTTTCTCTTTTTCCAGTTCTCAAGGGGTATGCATCCAGGTTTCATCTGTTCTGCATCATGTCAGTTGTGGGTCTGTCATAGATTGCTCTTGCTCTTTTGAGGTATATTCCTTTGATGCCTAGTTTGTTGAGGGTTTTTAAAATGAAGGGGTGCTGAATTTTATTGAAATATTTTTCTGCATTTACTGAGATGATCATGTAGTTTTTGGTTTTGGTTTTGTTATCTGATGCATCACATTTGTTGATTTGTGTATGTTGAATCAACCTTGCATTTCAAGAAAGCCTACTTGATTGTGGCTTTAGCTTTTCCATGTGCAGCTGGATTCAGCTTGCTAGTATTTAGTTGAGGGTTTTTGCATCTCTGTTTGCATCAATACCTGTTTTTGCATCAATATTAGGGATATTGGCCCGAAGTTTTCTTTTTTTATTTCTTTTTTTATTGTGTCTCTGCAGGGTTTTGCTATCAGAATAATGCTTGCCTCACTGCAAGAGTTAGGAAAGAGACCCTCCTTCTCTGTTTTTGAAATAGTCTCAGGAGGATTGGTACCAGCTCTTCTTTATACAATGGGTAGAATTCGGCTGTGAATTCATGTAGTCCAGGGCTTTTTCTGCTTTGTAGGCTTTTCATTGCTGATTCAATTTTGGAACTTGTTATTGATCTGTTCAGGGCAGAGCTTCAATGTCTTTCATTGAATCTTGGGAGCTTGTGTGTTTCCAGAAAGGTATCCATTTCTTCCACGTTTTCTAGTTTGTGTGCATAGAGGTGTTCATAATAGTCTCTGGGGGACTTTTTATTTCCGTGGAGTCACCAGCAATGTCCCCTTTTTATTTGGAACTTCTTTTTTCTTTATTAGTCTAGCTAGCAGTTTATCAATCATATGTATTCTTTCAAGGAACCAACTTTTTGCTTTGTTGATATTTTGTATGGTTTCTTGCCTCTTCATTTCATTACATTGAGCTCCGGTTTGGGTTATTTTCTTCTGTTAGTTTGGGAGTTGGTTTGCTCTTGTTTTTCTAGGTCTTCAAGGTGACGTTAGGTTGTTAGTTTCAGATCTTTCTAATTTTTGGTGTAAGTGTTTAGTGCTATAAATTTTTCTATTAACACTGCTTTAGCTGTGTCCCAGATATTTTGATAATATCTTTATTTTCATTAGTTATAAAGAATTTCTTCATTTCTGCCTTAATTTCATTATTTACCTAAAAGTTATTCAGAAGCAGGTTTAATTTCCATGTAATTGCATGATCTTGATGAATCTTCTTGCTATTGTTTTATATTTTTATTGTGCTATGGTCCAAGGGTGTAGTTGATATGACTTTTGTTTCAATTTGTTGAGAACTGCTTTATGGCTGAGCATTGGCCAATTTTAAGGTATGCACCATGTGCAGATGAGAAGGATGTATGTTCTCTTGTTGGTGGAGTGATTTTTAGATATCTGTTAGGGCTATTTGGTCAAGTGTCTAATCGGGTCCCAGATATCTTATTAGTTTTCTGCCTGGATGATCTGTCTAGTATTGTCGGCGGAGTATTGAAGTCTCCTGCTATTATTGTGTAGGTATCTAAGTTTCTACCATTTCTTGTTGGCTGTCCATATCTCTCTGCAAAGCTGCTTACTCCTAAGAAGGCCTGTATTCTGGTCTAGGCAGGTTACCAAAGTCTGCTGTGCTAAATGTAAAAAGACAACATTAGTAGGCAGATGATGTTGTTAGCACCACACGAATTAACTCAGGAAGGTGCTATCTCCAACCACCTACCCAAATCCTGGTGTCAGGCATCAGGAACATATCTACATTTCATTATCCTTCACTACTAGGGAAACAGTTCACGTAAGTGTTCATTGCAGTCTACAATGGATGAGTCTTCTGTCAAACTTGACAACGTATAAGATGTAACATCTACTCTTAAAGAATGTAGACTCTTTATTCCACCCATTCTATCCTTTTAGCTCCATGTGTGGTTTAAGAAGAACCTGTGATGTTTGTCAGTGGCCTTGGACAATGGGGCCAATGTGCTTCATCCAATTGAATAATATGAGTGTGGTGTTTAAACTCAAAGCATAAGAAATAACTCATCCATCACATTTTCTAAACTAGAAAGAAAAATACCTTCGTGCAATTTGAAAAAAAGATTAACTGAATAAAGAAAGATAATATTTAATCATTTTAAGTTATAATAGGGCATATAATTCTCCCAATTTCTTATTCTATTTTGTGTTTTTAAACAAAGCTTAATACCATGTTTTCATTTCAATTTATATCATTGTAGTTATCTGAGTGCAGTATAATTTATCTCATTGTAGTGATCTTATTGTACTGACCTACCTTGTTACAAGTGGCCATGCTGATTGTAATTATTTTTAGAAGATATTTCTGAATGTCAAATGTCAGAAAGTGCTAGGGTTTTTTTTAAGATAGTGCTTATTTTGGGTTTGTTATAACATAAAAATTTTAAATGGCATTGTTAGGATATAAAAAAGTTTTTGCTTTTATATTTTATAAATACAAGGAAAAAATTCTGAGGTATTATAGTTCGGTCATCAGAGAAAAGGAATTTGCACAGGGGTATCAAACTGCAGGCAATCAGGAATAGCAATAGCATTCAAACTAGAATACACTGAGACCCGAAAGGTCTCAGTAGTCAAGCAGGCTTCTTGTCCGCTAGCATGTGTTATTTTGGGCATTAGAAAGAATGCCCTTCTAAAGGGCAAAATAAATGTTCGGAAAAATCAAACATTTTCATCAAGGAACTGAATCTAATCTCTTAAATGATGGAGAGGCACAGGCAGGGAGCCTTTCCCTTGCTAGGTTGCAATGACACTAGAGGCCAAAGGGGCCAGACTGAACCAGAATCTCTGCAGGCCCATATGCCAGGAGGTGAGTCAGAAAAGGTGTTACATACAAGAGGGAATATAGGCAACAGTTCAAGCTGATGTGCAGAAATACAGCCTTGAATCAAAAAAAAAAAAAAGTAATAAAAATAAGAATGAGCAGAAAAGCATGGTATAATCAGACAGGGAGTGGAAGAAAAGGGTAAGACTGATTGATCCTGATTGATTATGTGGAAGACCATTCGCTAGCAGATACTGCTTTCATGCACTGCAGGGACAGGGACATTGGATGGGGTGGTCCTGCTGAAAGGGCCAGCAATAGAATAAACACTTCTAAAGCCTCCAGATCACCTTTCCAAGACTGGATAGGATTAGAACTTCCTTGGATTTGCAAAGTTAAAAACACACATCTTTCCTTTTGAGCCTATAATCTTTCTATTGCCCCAAGTTTTTGTTCTATTATGACTTGGTTTTAATTTAACATATTCAACTTAGACCATGTAGAAGGAAAAGCCTCAAAAATGTCAGTGGCTTAAAACAAGCATGTTTCCTTCTCATGGAGCATGAGCAGCAGATGAGCAGGTGCTGCGGAAGCTTCAGCTTCATAGACTCATTCAGGGATCCAATGTGGGGGGAGCTCCCCTACTTCTGAAATACTAGGTCTCTAGGTTCCCTGTTGCAGGAGAAGAAAGTGAAAAATTCCATCCATAAATTTTACTGCTTAGTCTAGAATTGATTCTTGTCACTTAAGTGCACCACTTATTGGCCATATCTAGTCACAACTTTCAAAGGACTAGGAAATATGGGAAAAAAGCAAAACATTTGGAGAACATCATTGTCTTTGCCTTAGGCGGAGGGCCCAGTGTCGCTCAGTAGAGATTAAAACGAAGTCCTCTTGTCACAGGACCCTTGGGGTGTCACTTTGCCAGCTCGAAGCCTCTGTGACTGGTGGTGCCTTTGCCCAAGCCCAAGTTGTGTTTGGGCCCACTCAGCCTGGCAGCCTGCACCTGCCTGGCACTACTGGCCCAGATCCCATGCCTGCCACAGGTGAGCCAGGTGCAGAGCAGTGAGGGGTGAGTGAGCCAGCCAGCATGCGGTCTGCTCACCGCACACGACAGGCACACCAGCTGTGGTGGGGCAGGTAGCTCCAGGTGCCGGCACGGGCACCGGCTTTATGCGAGGCTGCTGCTGGACCAGGCACACCACGAGCGGCTCCCAGCGTGGGCTCTGGGGAATGTGGTGACGTCAGAAGCTTGGAGACAACAGGAACCGCAGAGCCCCAAAGAGGGTGTCACAGCTCTGGCTCGGGGAGCTCCTAGGTCTGGGCTCCCTGAAGGGCTGCAGTTCTTCTCTCCTCCCCTCCTCTCTCTTTCTCTCTTCTTTCCTTGCAATGTGGAGAGTGGCGAGGGTGGGGGTGGGGTGGGGGAATCTGTCAGCCCCGTTTAGGTTACAGCTCTTTCAGTACCGCCCTTGGGTGGGTCCTGAGTTCTTGTCCCGTGTCCAGGAAGAATGAGGTGCGTAGACAACTGGAGGGTGAGCAAGGCGAAGTCACGGTACAGCTCCCAGGAGAGCCAGAGGGGGTAGCCCCTTCCACAGGCAGGTTGTCCCGGTGTCTGTGCAGCCTTTAGTGGCAAGAAGAGCCAGAGTGGTTAGCTCCCTTCTGCAGGCAGGCCATCCCATTGTCTCTGCATCCCTCACAGAGAAGTGACCCACAGCAGGTGATGTCTGTGAGTCTGGCCGACTCCAGGGTTTTTATGGGCTTCAGCAGGGAGGATGTGCATGCTGATTGGTTTATGGGTGGCCATGGGCGGGCCCGGAAAAAGTACCCTGAGTTTCTACTCCAGTCACTGGAACGGGCAGCCCGGCCCCCAGGCTTCAGGCTGTCGCTGGCTTGGAGGTGGGATTTCACCAGGGGCCCGTCGCTTTCTGCCGAGGAGTCTGTCTGCCTCCTGCCACCGTTCACGGCACCCAGGCTGTTTGTGCTGAGGGGTGCCTGCAGGCGCAGGCCGAGCCCCCACCCTCAGTCCCCACTCGGCCTGTCTCCGATGTTCATCGGCACCCACAGTCCCGAGGGGGCCGAGGCAGCAGGGGACTGGCGTGTCAGCACTACCCATGCACGTGCACACCCAGCTGGGCGGTGACAGCACACAGGCCTAGCCACAACTTTGCTCCAAAATCAGAGTGGGTGCCAGGAGCGGGGGAGACCAGGCGGTGGGAGCCGGCATTCCAAACCCGCAGGCGAAGGCGGCTTCCTGCGCCTCCCAGAGTGCAGAGATGCCCCTTCCAGCTCTGAAGTGAAAGGGCTCCCGCCTCTTCTCAGCTCCGGCTCAGTGCAGTGGACAGTCCTGGCCACGACTCCCCGACGGCCATCACTGCTGCCATCACTATGTGATGGGGTGAACCTGTTTAATAGAGTAACTTAAAGAGAGTTGTCACTGAGCTGATGGCTTTACTTACCTTAACTGGCCCCAAATATCCATTGTCCACTTTTTAGCCAGATGCCATTTTCCACTGAGCTCATTCTCTCTGATGCCTTTTTATGATGTCTGTGCTTTTCTTTTGTACCCTAGAGCCAATGTATTCCAAGCGCTTACTCTGAAATGTGAGGGTAGAAATGCTTCTCCGTATTGCACAGCAATAGCAGAGACAGGAACTATCAATCAGTTTTTCAAAAATGGTATATTATGACAGGTGGAATATTTGTCTACAAAATATATATAGATTCAAATATTTTTCACGAATTTTTCACCTGGCCATCAGCTTTGCAGGCAATAGCCAGTGGTCAGTGGATCTGGGTGAGAGCATTTGCTCCCTGATTATAAATTTGATAACTTCAGTGAGGGATAACAGAAAAGTGGAAAACTGTCGTGATGGACAGTGGCTTCTTTAATATTCTCCAAAGGAGTGATGGTGCCCTTGGTGTCTATAGTTTACAGCCAGGTAACACGTCCCAACCCTCTCTGGCTGAGGGTCAGAAGTGGTGAACAGGAGGCCACTAATCCAGGTGGGACATTCTCATTGCGCACGTGGGGAGATGTTCTGTCGATCTTAAGTGTGCCGGCTCCGGTAAAGAGGCTTTTAGGAAGGATACTTGGGCAGCTCATTGAATCAAAATAAGAATTCATTGCTTTGACTCCTGGACTCCACCGATAACATGACTCAGACATACTAACTTAGACTCTGATTTTAATAATTAAAATTATTTATTGAATTCATTGACTTTGACTCCTGGACTCCACCAATAACATGACTCAGACATACTAACTTAGACTCTAATTTTAATAATTTAAATTATTTATTGAATAAAAAGTGTATTTCAACCCATGGGTGGATGCTTTTTGTCCTCCCCTGATTCAAGCAGTTGTTACTAGAGGAATGGGGTAAGAATCACTGTTCTAAAAGAGCCACCAGGGCTATACCCATAGAGAGTCACTTAAAAAACAGTGTGAGTATGGGGGCACAATATGTCGTCACTGTTATGTAATCCCTGCCCTCAAGATGTTTGCAATTCTCTGAAGCAGGTGTGCAAACAAAGAATGGCAGTATGTTGTCATGGATCCTACGGTGTGTGCACTCCTGTTTTCCACACCTGAAAACCTTTTTTTGTTTAGTGGATTTTCAAAAAAACTGTTCTTTATGGCTCGACCTGTAAGGACGCATTGATGAGGTTTCTGTGCCTCTATTGTGTTAGAATTGTGTGCGTGCGAGTGTGTGTGCGCGCACGGGTGCGTGTGTGCGTGTGTGTGTGAGAGAGATCTGAGTCTTCAATAACTTGATAGAAAAGGGGGGATGCAGTTTAAAAGCCTTTATCAAGAAAACATGAAAATGAATTACTTCTATTTGGATTCTAAATTTACCACTTAAGTGGTATCCTTAATCCATGATGTACTTTAAGTGAATTATCTAAACTCCCTGAGTCTATTACCTCATTAAAAAAAAAAAAAATCAGGTATTGAGTTTATACAGTAGTCACATTTTTTAGGTTAAAGACGTATAGTTTTCATCACAGGATCGAGATAGGAGATGCTAGTATAATACTGCAAACCAACTCCACCCTCCCCATGCACTCATAGTCAATAAGTCATTTATAAGACACCTTTTCATCTGTGTCGGCTGACAAATGGCTTCTCCACAAAAAAGTCCATTTCCAGTCCATAGAACCTGTGAATACTGCCTTATCTGGAAGAAGGATAGCTGCGTTGAAATCGTCCTGGATTATCTGGTTGGCATCCCTGTAAGAGACACACAGAGAATGCAATGTGACGACAGAGGCGGAAAGTGGAGAAACATGTCCACGAGCCAAGGAAGCCAACCAATGCCAACAACCCCTGGAAGCAGAAAGAGCCAAGAACGCATTCCCCCTGAAAGCCTCGAGAGAAAGCACAGCCCTGCCGCTGCGGGCACCTTGATGTCCGACCTCTGGCCTCCAGAACGGGGAAAGAATACATTTCTGATGTTTTAGGACGTGAAACGTGTGGTCGTTTGTTGCAGCAGCCACAGGAAACTAATATACCATCTCTCTGACCTTTGCTCATGTAATTTCCTGTCCTTCCTCCATGAACACAGGTTAGAATCCCGCCTGTCGCCAGAGCTCCTGTTTCAGTGTCACTTCCTTGGTTAAAGACCTGCGACTCTCCTCAGACCCAGCGAAAAGGATTGATCTCACCTTCCCCTTTCTCCCTGTGGCATTTATTTATATGTCTGTTAACAAACACTTCTCATGTTCCATAATTTGCCTGTATACCTTGTCTCAGGGCCTAAACTAATCACTGAAATGGAGTCAGCATTGCGTCAGTATTTCTTGTGCAACAATGGGAGTGTGACTTATTAACGCTGAAACAGGGTCACTCTCTGGGGCGTTACATATGGTGCCAGTGCCTAACTAACTTGCCGAATATTTGGGTACTTATTTGGAAGTGACTTTATAGATTCAATGTCTTAAAACTAGGTGAGTCGGTAACTTGAAGGAATCAGTGACAGGAAAAAGAGGAGGTGAAAAAGGAACTTTATAATCCGAAGTTACATTAATAGCTAATTAATTAACTACACATCTCTTAAAACACAATAGCCACATTATTTTTATTTACATTACCCGGTTTATGAAAAAGGAAGGGTGAGGAGATAGGAGGCCTTAAGGCACACATCCTCTGGAGCAGAATGTGAGCCATCAGCATGAATCTTTCAGTGGCATATTTCTTCCTACTCTTCAGTTAGTTCAGAGGCAATTGTCTGACATACTGGTTATGTGGGATTTTATATGGGCTGATCTCAGCTACAAGAATCCATGTTTTCTAATGTTATGGAGAAAATGCTGACAGCTCTCCTTTTACAGATAAGGAAATGAAGGCTGCAAACAACCACATACTTTCAAGTCACTTTGCCTCTCTGAGACTGGATTTCCTCATCTGACTAAAGAAGAGTTAATGCACCTACTTGGAGAAGCTTCCAATCTCACATTTTTGACAAATGCCTCCCATGGCCATGCCACACTTATACTAGAAGACTCCATCTCCCTGGTCATCTCCGAGTAAAACAGGAGTGAGGCATTATTTGGCCACTTAAATGTTAATTGTTATCATGTAGAAATTCCTCATTGTATAATTATGTTTTAGCAGAGTTTCTCATGCCTAAAACCATACCCATGTTTCACAGAATGTCACTCTTTACATACTTGAGCTTCAGTATCTCCTTTAAAAATCTCTTTTTAAAATGGTACCTAATTATCTATTTCCAAGGAAGAAAATAATGTTTATAGCTTCAGCTCAAGGAATTGTATTTCAAGAAAAAAAATCAAAGTGCTTGGAGAAGAAGAAAGCTTCTTTCCTAAAAAAAAATAATAATAACAACCCACTTGAAAGAAACAGTAAAAATATATTTAATTCCCAAAGGAAACTTCTGAGAAAAACATAAGCAAATGAAGAAGTATGTTTAGAAGAGAAACTGTGTTTCAATCTAGCGTTCTAGTTTCTTTGTGAATGCTGTAACATGCATTTTCAAAAGGATAACAGCCATAAAAGAAGAGCAGGTACAAGGGCCGGGGATGGCCACGTGGATTGATTGACCTTATTCACACAGGTCAGCATTGTTAAAGATTCACCTGAAGGCCGGGCCGGTGGCTCACGCCTGTAATCCCAGCACTTTGGGAGGCCGAGACGGGCGGATCACGAGGTCAGGAGATGGAGACCATCCTGGCGAACACGGTGAAACTCCGTCTCTACTAAAAACACAAAAAACTAGCCGGGCGTGGTGGCGGCGCCTGTGGTCCCAGCTCCTCGGGAGGCTGAGGCAGGAGAATGGCGGGAACCCGGGGGGCGGAGCTTGCAGGGAGCCAAGATGGCGCCGCTCACTCCAGCCTGGGCCACAGAGCGAGATTCCGTCTCAAAAAAAAAAAAAAAAAAAAAAAAAAGATTCACCTGAAGTGCTGAGTCCAGGTGGAGGCCGTCAGGAACCGGACGTGGAGATAACTAGGAAAATACGCATTAGTCCCAGCCCTGAAACACGGGCATAAGAACTCTGAAATAATAAAATAGTATAGTCTTATTCGAAACATGCCATCATAGACGAACAAAAAACTGGGTCATTTCCTAAGTTATTTAATTGTTTAGCAAAATGTAGTGAATATTCTTTGCAAATACCTGTTCCAGGTTCTGTAGAAGCTAGAAAGATTAGTTATAATGGATTGTAAAAGGGTGAGAGAGGAAGAAAGAGGAAAGGAAAATGGAGAGGGAGAGGGGTCTCTGGGGAACGACGTGAGGTGTGTTGTATGAGTTTGGATCCAGTATAGACCAAGAAATTCAAGGTTCCAAACTACGAGTGACATTGGAGGTGGTGTCTCTAAATTATGTTTCTAAGAAACTCATTCTAAGTCCCATTTTGAATTCAGGATGAGGGAGGACATTTGAAAAAGTTCTTTAAATATATGACAGTCATGCCCTACTTCAGGGGGTATCACTATGATAGATTCTACATCTTGGCACTTGTTCAACAATTTGAAGTCAAAGAATGCACAGAGGTGAGGAAGGCTAATATCCTCTGGGTGCAGGCTCTCTTCTACACACTTTAAATCTGTTATTAATGCTGTCCCTCCCCCCTCCCCCCACCCCACAACAGGCCCCGGTGTGTGATGTTCCCCTTCCTGTGTCCAACATATGTAAAAAACCTGCACGTTGCGCACATGTACCCTAGAACTTAAAGTATAATAAAAAAGAAAAGAAAATCTGTTGTCTTGTTTAACCCTCAAAACAACCTCATGGGATATACTTTATCTCCATTTTTAAAATGGGGACACTGAGACAGAAAATAATTAAATGACTTAACCAAGATTCCACCATTGGTCAGTCATAGAGCCAGGATTCCGTATTCTCTGTATGTCTATCACGCAAATTCTCAAAGAAAGATTTAGTATCAAATTTTATTATTATTGTCATTGTTTTCAATCCAGATCTGTGGTTAATGTGTCCCAGGTGAATCTTGTTTCACTATTACTGTGCTGTGTGCCTCTGTCCATGCCTCTGCCAGGGGCAACCTAGTAGTTCAAATCCGTAGATGTTACTCTCTCCTAAATAGTGTCTGTAATGTCTGCATTTCACCCATTTGTTTTACAAATATTCACTGAGCTCTTTCAGTGTGCTAGGCAAATATTCAGATGCCTTACACATGTACATCTGTGAACACAGTGAACACAAATTCCTCTTTGCAAGGAGCTTACATTTTATTTGGAGAGAGGTGGGAAATAAATTTAAAAAACACAATAAGAAAGCAAAGTATGTAGCATGTTAAAAATTTATAAATTCCATGGAAAAAATAACCAAAGAAATCAGAGCAGTTGGGAGGGATCTGGAATGCCAAGAGAGAGGAGAGGAAGCATGGGGCCTCTGTGGCTAGCGCAGGTTTCATGGAGAATGTAAAATCTGAGCAAAACCTGAAGCAAATGAGGGATTTGATGAAGCTCAAGTCAGAGTTAAAGTGGTTATTAGAACAAACACTCTAAGGCAACGTTGTCTGGGTTTTTTAAATGGTAAGGAAGCCAGTATGGCTGGCACAGGGTAAATGAAGGGGAGAATAGGAAAAGATACACTGGATGTGGGAGGAACAGATCCTGAAGGACCTACCAGCTCATTGCCTGGAGACTTTTCCTGTGAGTTCAAATGGGGAGATGATGCAAGATTTTGAGAAATGATATGATATGACTTAGGTTTTTAAAAGGCTATTGTGTCCACAAAATGCATAGGAGGCTAGTGAGATACGGTTGAAGTGTGAAGACCTGTTAGTTGACTGTTGCAGTAAAAGGTGAGAGACGTTAGTGGCTCAGACCAGGGTGGGCACAGTGAAGGAGTGAAAACTGGTTAAATTCTGGATATTTTATAGACGTAGTGTCCATAGGATTTTGAGGTGGATTTTACACACGTAAAGATGGGAGAAAAAGTGAGAATGTAAGAATGACTCAGTTTTTTGGCTGCAACAACAAAAACAATGAAGTTGTTATTAACTGAAAGGGAAAGTTTGCATCAACGTAACTGGGAGGAGCCATTTTTTTGAACGAGTTGAGTTGGAGATATTTATTTGACGTGTTTATACATTGCCTGTTGTTGCACTACAAATTATCACAAACTTCACAGCTAAAAATAACATCCAATCATTAGCTCAGTTTTCTAGGTCTGAGGTGCAGGCGGGTTTGAGTGGACTCTCAGCTTAGGATTGTACGATGCCTAGAATCAAGGCCTCATCCGAACTGGGTTCTTATTCATGGGCTCTGGGAAAGAATTCATTTGCAGGTTGATTCAGGTTCTTGGCAGAATTGCGTTCTGTGTGTTGATAAGAAATCGGCTTCAACTTCAATGGCAAGCTGTGGCTGCTCCCTGAATAGTTCTTTTATTTTTTTGAATCCTAAATGGTACCCACTATTTTCACTAACATTAAATAGGTCTGTGTCAAAAAAAATTACATTCTTTTTTTTATTCCAAGAAAATGTTTATCAGATATAGTGCTAAGACTCAGCCTCCGCAGAAGCAGAAACCAGGCTGTTCGGCGAGAGATATATCGAGCGTGTCTTCTGGAGGGAATAGTAAGTAGTTAGGAAGAAACACTAGGACTTATATCACTCATCGTCTGGTGAATTAATTAACCTGAGGCTTGACTAATGGGAGCTATTTTGCCGTTAAGGGTGATTAATTAACAAATTCTTTTACTTAGAAATGAGTGCTTATGTATGCACATATGCATATATATAAATATATCAATGTGTGTGTATAAATTGTACTATTAGGAATAATTATTTAAAATAATATTTTCAGATTGTTTTAAAATAGTTTAAATGATTTAAATTTAAAGCAAAAGATTCCCTCTTCCTGGAAGTTTCAGAGGCTAATGAACAGTCGCCATGGTCATGTGAAATGGAAGATTCAGAGGCTAATGAACAGTCGCCATGGTCATGTGAAATGGAAGTTTCAGAGGCTAATGAACAGTCGCCATGGTCATGTGAAATGGAAGATTCAGAGGCTAATGAACAGTCGCCATGGTCATGTGAAATGGAAGATTCAGAGGCTAATGAACAGTCGCCATGGTCATGTGAAATGGAAGATTCAGAGGCTAATGAACAGTCGCCATGGTCATGTGAAATGGAAGATTCAGAGGCTAATGAACAGTCCCCATGGTCATGTGAAATGGAAGATTCAGAGGCTAATGAACAGTCCCCATGGTCATGTGAAATGGAAGATTCAGAGGCTAATGAACAGTCGCCATGATCATGTGAAATGGAAGATTCAGAGGCTAATGAACAGTCGCCATGGTCATGTGAAATGGAAGATTCAGAGGCTAATGAACAGTCCCCATGGTCATGTGAAATGGAAGATTCAGAGGCTAATGAACAGTCCCCATGGTCATGTGAAATGGAAGTTTCAGAGGCTAATGAACAGTCGCCATGGTCATGTGAAATGGAAGTTTCAGAGGCTAATGAACAGTCGCCATGGTCATGTGAAATGGAAGTTTCAGAGGCTAATGAACAGTCGCCATGGTCATGTGAAATGGAAGTTTCAGAGGCTAATGAACAGTCGCCATGGTCATGTGAAATGGAAGTTTCAGAGGCTAATGAATAGTCGCCATGGTCATGTGAAATGGAAGTTTCAGAGGCTAATGAATAGTCGCCATGGTCATGTGAAATGGAAGATTCAGAGGCTAATGAATAGTCACCATGGTCGTGTGAAATGGATATTCAGCAGAAAAGGAAATGAAGCCAGGTGACTCTTTTCTTGTCAAAATCGTTAGGTTTAATGCTACAGGACACAGGACAAATGAACTGTAGAAGTAATTGTGAGTCATGCTTTTGTCATAGGACATACTCTTTATCTAAGCAACGGGAATGAGACGGGTGGCGATAAGAGGGAGAGGGTACTGTGAACAGCTGCCAGATGATTTCTGTTATGTTTTGTTTAGTTTGAATTAGGAAGAAAGAAGAAATGAAGAAAGTCTTGTGTTTTAGGATGAATAAATATTGTTGCATCAGATGTTAAGATTGACCTTAACAGAAGTAATAGCATCCAGAAATCTAAAGGAAGGACATTACTCAGATGATAATGAAACTAAAACTTGTGTTCAAAAAATGCAGATTATTTAGCCTGAAGGTGATTTTAGGGATGACACTAAAGGGGGAAAGCAGCTATTTCCTAGTATTTAAAGAATCATTTTGATGAAGAAAGAAAATATTTGTTTAGCATCATTTTAAAAGACAGGATTAGAATAAATGGTTGAAAATTATTATTATCTAAAGCACTTGAGATCAAGAATAGACTTAAAAAAAAAACCCGAGAATTATATAACTTGAAGCATTTAAACGAAACCTAGGATACACATTGGTGAAGAATGTTTGTTCTTTGTGCTTTTTATACTAAGTGATCTTTTAGCCTGATCTGGCTCTGAGATTCTATTAACCTATGAAATAAGATCATTTTAAGATCATGTACTTGATCTCATTACATCTGATAC
>NC_092126.1:201624440-201776940 GCF_043159975.1 Macaca nemestrina | reverse complement strand
CTGGCTATTATGCGGATAATAAGAAGTCTAGATGCCTACTTCATACCTTATAAGACGTTAAACATTTGTTTTCCATGTTTATTTTAGACATGAGCTGCATGTGCAGGTTTGCTCTGTGGGAACATCGCACCCAGCTAGTAAGCACATTACCCAGTGGGTAGCTTTCTGACTTTCATCTCCCTCCCTGTGTCCCCTCTCACTGTCTATTTTCCATGTGTATGTCCATGTGTGCTCAGCGTTTAGCTCCCACTTGTAAGTGAGTATATGCAGTATTTGATTTTGTGTCCCTGTGTTAATTTGGTTAGGATACTGGCCTCCATCTCCATCTGTGTTGCTGCCAAGAACATAATTTCCTTCTTTTTATGGCTGCGTAGCATTCCATGGTGTGAATATATCACATTTTCTTTATCCCACTGATGGGCGCATAAATTCAGGCAGATTAAAAATGAGTGAAAGGTAACACATAAATATAATGAAAATTTAGAAGCATATTCTCACTCCACCCCTTGAGTGAATAAAGTTTTACAAAATCTCAAAAGCAAAAAACCTGAGGTGAATATTCAATTTAACTAGATTAAAGTCAAATGAACAGTATAGATTACATTTAAGTCATTCTATTGTGATAGTAAACCATCTCAGTTATAAAATTTTGAGGATTTAAGAGAGAAGAAAAGGGCAGGTTACTGATATTAAGTCAATTCTAAAGCCTTTTATTCATCAATTTCTGAAGAAAATGTCAAGTAAATCCACAAAATTGGGCTTTTGAGGAATCACACAAAATAAGAGTCTAATTAAAGTCTTACATGTCCATATGTTAATTAACAAGTGCTTACATAGCACAACTATGTGGCAAAACATTGTGCCACAACTATGTGGCAAAATATTGTCTCAAATATTAACTGCTTGAACGATTATAACAACCACAGGAAGTTAATAATATCATAGTCACTCTCATTCTACAAATGAAGAAAGTGAACACAGATTATGTTACTCACTCCAGGTAACACAATGAGGAAATGGACTCACTGAGGTGCGAACCCAGGCGGTTTGGCTACCGGTCTGCCCGCTCAACTACCACCCTTTATTGCCATCCTTAAAAGTTTGTATAGAAGCAGCATTTAACATAAGAATGCTCTTCCTTCTGCAACAAAATTGCCTTTTGTTTTGATTTTTTTTTTCTTAAACAGCTCACATATTTTAGTTATGATGATGGAAAAGAAAAGCAAACATTCTACTTAGTAGCAGTTTAACTGCTTCCAACTCACCAGTGTAGCCTTGTGATGAAAATTCCCATGTCTTTCTACGATTACGCTATATTTTTCTCCTACTTTTTTCAAGTTTTTTTCAATCAATCTATAATTTAATAAAAATAGTCAAATAATTGTTACTTTCCTCAAATATGTAAAATTTAGCATAAAATAGAATGAATACAAAAATGGAATAAGATGAAAGTACATTTGGAGGAATATGGATTAGATGAGATGGAATGAATAGCCATAATATGGAGCACATGTAGGCTCTTAACAAATATTAATAAGATAATCAGTGAGTACTTAAATGCATGAGACAGCTCTAGTCTCTTTGGGAAATAGTCACTGAAATACTAGAATATTTAAAAGTATAAAAAACATAAATTACTAATCTGGGAGAAGCGTAAGAACTATGCTAGAGGGAAGACCTTTATTTCACACAGGTCTATGAACAGCTGCTTTTTAAGTCATAGAATCATAATATGTCGGTGTCAGAAAGGCCCTTGTCCCTTGTACATTATCTAGGCAACAACCCTATACAAGCCTTTACTTCCTTACACTAGACTCCTGACAAGTAAGAAGTCACACTCTTTGAAGGACTCTGGTTGTAGAAAACCCAAGACTTCCCAATTAAAATAAAGAAAATGAAGCTGATTAAGATTCAGTCTTTTTTGATTTAATTCTGGCTCGGCCATTAAGGAATGGAGGAACAAATCTTTTGACCCTGTTCAGTCCATGTTTGCTTCTCTAAAAAATATGGGAATTTTACATAATAACCTTAGGCACAGTTCTACCAATATTCTCATTCTATGCTGTACCTTTCCAGAGATTTTCACTATGAAAGTCTTTCTTATAATCAACGAAAATTGATTTTTCACTCTATTATCACCAAAAATTCAGTGATAACCCTTTAAGAAGTAATTGCTCTTTGTTCTGGATATATCTCACTATACAACCACCCAAAAGCATACTGGTTAAAAAACAATATAAATTTGGATGGCAGATTTACAAGTTGGTCAGCGCTTGACAGTTAACAGCTTGTCTCTGCATTACTTGGCTTTGGTGGGGGCTGGGGCAGATCAAAAACTGAGAACTGAAGTCTTGTTGACTGTGACATGGAAACCACCTTTGTAAAAATTATAACAGTGAGAAAATTATGACAGTGGAAGAGATATTACCTAACTAATTCCATCTTGCTTCTAGCACCCAAGCTATCCCTACTCATCCTGGGTGTAGGCCAAACTAACTTGAGAGGAACTTAGTTTATAGTTTAACTTTGAAACAAAGATGGTAACAGCCCTTTCTCAAAACAAGCCCTCTTCTTGCCTGGGGACCAAATTGCCTTTGTAAGACTAACCAATTAGGCACAACAATTAGAAATTATGGTTTAAGAATCATGCAGCTGGAGGCCACAAGATTCTGAACCTCCCAATTACTCCTAGGGATAAAATCACTATTATAAAACCTAAAATTGGTGATCAAAATATTTTTCAGGCCCTGTGTTCTGACTTACCAGCTGGTGCCACCCAGACCAGTAATCTAACTCAGTCAGTTCTGCAATCCCACCCAGGAACAGAAAACACCAAGAAGAATCCACTTCAACTCTTTATGATTTCATATCCAGCCCAATCAATCAGAGCTCTCCACTCCCTGACCCCCAACCTACCAGATCATCTTTAAAAAAACCCAGTCTCAAAATTGTTAGGGAGATTGATTGAGTAATAAAACTCAAGTCTCCTGTTCAGCTGGCTCTGCATGAAATTAAACTCTTTCTCTATTGCAATTCCCTTGTCTTGATACATTGGTTTTTTTCTGGGCAGTGGGCCAGGAGAGCCCATTGGGCAGTTACAACATCTGGTGGTTGATGCTGGTTGTTGATTGGACCTTAGCTGGGGCTGGAGGCCAGACATTTACAGGCGGCCTCTCCTTGTTGAACTAAGCTTGTTTTTTCATGAAATGGTGCCTGGGTTCCCAGAATAACTGTCCCAGTAGACAATCAGGAAAGCTCTGTCACCTTGAATAACCTCACTGTGGAAGTCACTCCGTGTCACTTCCTGCTCCATCAACTCAGAAGAAGCAAGTCGCTAAATTTGCCCTGAATTTAATGTGAGGGAAATCATACTCCACTTTTTTATAAGAGAAGCCGTAGTCTTCTATGTTAAACCTTTAAACTTTTAAGTATTAACATTATGTTTTAAATTTTCTTTTCTCTTTTCTATGTTAAATGCATTATTCAGTTTCTTTGAACTTTTCTATCAGGATACATTTTGGGTTCCCTACACCATTCTTGTGACTTTACTTCAAAACCAGTTTTATTTATTGGCTTTGTTAAGTAAGGCAACTCTTCTCAAAATTATGAAGTAATACTTCTCAAAATACGGTTCTGACATTTGAAATATGGTTTGATATTTGAAAATATCAAAATATTTTCAGAAGTCTGCAAAGTCAAAACAAGTTTCATACTAATACTTTGTCATTGTTTTTCTTTTTCACTCTAATTCTCTAAAGAGTATACAGTGGAGTTTACCAGTCCTCCATAACAAGAGCTAGCACTGTTGCAAAAATACCTTTTAAAAAAGTAAAATCATGATTCCTCTTTGGATATAAAATGATCATGCATTTATAATTTTGCTCTTCTCATTAGCTAAGAGAACCAGACTGATTTAATGGAAAAGTCAAAGAAGCTCAAATTTATATAAAGAAATGTTAAAATAAATTGCAAATTGAGGCAAACCTGTTTCTTCCGTGGTGCTTAAGGGAAGACACTTAAACCTTTAGAGACAAGACAGAATTTACACATTTCCAGCACCTACAGCAGCCTACCAAGTGGGAAAACAGCTCTCATAGAATCAGAGTTTGATAAAACGAAAGGGTGTGTTACAATGCATAGTATTCCATTGAAGCACATTTTTTAAGTCAAAACAAATGTAACACACAAGCAAATGTGAGAATCCAGTTCTTTTCCAAGAAGCCAAACATTAAAGAGATGCACAAAACGTTAAAAAGAAGTCATCTCCTCTCATTAATTTTTTGTTAGGAAAAACATAGCTATTGTCATAAAGTATGTTAACATATACCAGATTTATTATTTTTATTTTAAATGAATTACTAAACATTTAAACATTTTGTTCTAATTTCAAATACAACAAATATTGATAAATATAACCCACATGAACAAAAGGTGGATTTATTCTCGATAAATGTTAACAGTATAAAGAACCCTGTGACCAAAAGTTTGAGAATTACTACTCCAAAATCTTTGGTTTTAAAGGGGATTAGAATAGGCCACCTTGAAATATGCAACTTGGGAATAAAGATTATTTTGAGCTGAAGGCAATCAACGAGCAACAGATGGAGGAAGAGTTCTCTGCCCTCTCCTTACCTACCTAAGAGCAAAGTGTAAGTCTTTGTGAAGGTGTCCCTTCCCTATATGACGAAGATGAGAGCACTCATCATCAGAGACAGAGAGTTGATACTGGCAGGAATTTGCATAAACAGACCTTGCTAAAATAACCTTTATCTTCCATTAGTTCTGTTGTATAGACTCTAGTCACTTCCCCACAATTTATCAACCTTTAAAGCCCAAACCCTCCCTTTGCTTTATCAGAATAATATATAAGCCACTGAGTCAAGCCACTTCTTTGAGTTTCATTTCTTTTCTGTGAACTCCCATCAACGTAAAATAAGAATTTTAAGTTATAATTATTTTTCATTATAATTATACTTAATTATAATTGTTTTAAATAATTATAATATTATTTATGTTAATAATTCTCTGCTTACCTTAGGCATAACATTTCTGATTTAAATCTTTTGTATATTCTCCTTGGCCTACTGAGGTTGCCATCCTCATCTTTGATTACTGTATGTTACTTTTGTTATTGTTGTTTTGACATGGAGTCTCACTCTGTCACCTAGGCTGTGGAGCCCAGTGGCACGATCTCAGCTCACCACAACTTCTGCCTCCCGGGTTCAACCAATTCTCCTGCTTCAGCCTTCTGAGTAGCTGGGACTACAGGTGTGTGCACTATGCCTGGCTAATTTTTATGTTTTTAGTAGAGACAAGGTTTTGCCATGTTGGCCAGGCAGGTCTGGAAATCCCGACCTCAGGTCATCCACTTACCTCAGCCTCCCAAAGTGCTGGGATTACAGGCATAAGCCACCATGCCTGGCCCTCATCTTTGACGATTTTAGACCTAGATAATTACATTCTCTATCACCTCCTGCCTCTCATTTTTTAAGTCCTATGAGATAATGCTTGATATAGTTCGGCTGTGTGTCCCCACCCAAATCTCGTCTCGAATTATAATCCCCACCTGTTGAGGGAAGGGGCTGTAATTCCCAAGTGTCAAGTCACGGAGGTGATTGGATCATGGGAGGCGTTTCCCCCTTGCTGTTCTCGTGATAGTGAGTGAATTCTCATAAGAGCTGACGGTTTTAAAACTGTTTGTAAGTTCCCCCTTCGCAGCATTTCACTCTCTCCTGGGCCTTGTGAAGAAAGTGCCTACTTCCCCTTACCCTTCAGCCATGATGTTAAGTTTCCTAAGCCCCCTCCCAAGCCATGTGGAACTGAGTCCATTAAACCCCTTTCCTAATTACCCAGTCTCAGGCATTTCTTTATAGTAGCGTGAAAAAGGACTAATATAAAGCTTTAACTGGAGAATACTAGTTATTGAAGTGTGATCCAATCACAAATGATATCAGCATTCTTTTGTTTGCTAAAAAATGCACATTTAAATGATACGGGAATAAATGGTTTGCATTAAATTTCTGTCATTTGTAACCAAAAAAATTCTAACAAACATTTTTATAATATTTGACTTTTTCGGAGTTTGGACTATTCTACTTTCAGTTTTCATAAAACCCTATTAGTCCGATGTTAATGGCTGAGGACACTGGAAAACTAGCTCAAGGTCACACAGCTAGTAATTGTCAGAGCTGTGAATCAAATCAAAGCCTTGTTTATTTGTTTTTTTCCTCCTAATGTCTCATAGACAGATTAAACACCTGAGGGATACCGAGACTGGCTTGGTGACCAGAAATAACTCTCATTGGCCCTGCCTCGGAGCCTGACATCCTTAACATTCTCCACTTCTTTCTGTTAAAGGCAGCTGTTTAAATGCAAATTATATCTGGGAAGGTGTCACATTAATAGCTACTACCAGCTATTAACTCCTAAACACAAATCAATGTGCTTGTTCACTAGACTAGACAGGACTCTAAAAGAATCTATAGTTTGAAGGAAATCTTCGAACAGAGAATGAGGAACATGTGAAAGGCGGTGAGCATAAGGATGCTGTCACGATGGGGGCCTTGGACAAGTGACAGACCGTAAGTGCTGGGAGGTGAGCAGGCCATGACACATGCCGGTAGGACGGGGGAAGCAATCTGCAAGGGCTGTTAGGAGTGATAAAAGCAAAGACTGCCTGCTTTACATTTTTGCATACAACCATTTCAAATGCTGGCATCCATGTTGGTCATGCTTCAGTCTTTATGATAAAACTCAGGAAATTACCCTCCCCTTTGAGTGTGCAGTGTGTTTTAAACATGAAGAATTAATCCAAGACTGCCAAACCTAATTCACATAAGGTCCCAGCATGAGCTCACATTCGATGATCATTAACATCTTTAACCTATTCTTCAAATTCTTTAATGAATAAATGTATTTTATTTCCTTAGAATACAGGACAATCGGACCTTTCTTCTTCAGTGTCATATATGTATATAATGTAAAATATGATGCTAAAAAGATTAAATCATGTAATAAACATTACTATGTTGCTTTGTTGTCAGAAACATAACTAATGGAAGGAGGTTATAAAGGTATTGCAGAAACAACTCTAGATTTATAATTTTTCCCATGAATTACTCATACAAACAGATTTCACAAACCAATAAATTAATGTGGAGACTGCATAAATTATTCAATTACCTGTTAAGTTAAAAAGTAAATGACAGAGTTATTTGAGCCTTAGTGGCTAATGTTGATGCCTGATAACTTTGTTATAAAATGTTACAGTTTCTTTCTTTTTTTTTTTTTTTAAGATCATCTCTTAGGCTTAGATTAACAATAAAAAAATAAGAGCTTTTCCTAAGGCTCTAGGTGAACAATGGCACTTGAAAATGAAACACTGGCAAATTGCCCATCTCCTGTGGGAAAAGGAGGAAGGAGGCGGCAGCATCTTTGCAAGCAATCACGCTATCGAAGGCAGGTTTCTTCCTGGGGCATTAACAACATCTCAACAGGACTCAGAGATTTTTGTCAAGAGCCACAATTTACACAATAATTACACTCATTGGAGCAAATACTGATCCCAAATTGCCTCCTACGCCTTGTCCTTTCCTCAAATCAAATGTTTTGTCCGTGTCCTCAAGTTGTTTTGAAGAATTAGTTTTATTCTTGTAATCGTTTAACAAATCCTAGCTTGTGTGTGTGTGTTTTGTTTTTCCAAGCCATCAATTCAGAGAGCTGACATCATTTTCCTATTAATGTACTAAAAGAAAGAAAAGAATACAATTTTAGAAGTTTTGACACACCTAAGCCTACCTCTTCAATATGCCTAAGGGAAACAGATATTTTTAAAAAGTGTGGCTAAGTATGCTAATCATAATTTATTAAGAAACACAAAACCAAAGGCAATGAAAGACAGCTTGGATTTATGTGGAAATGGCAAAGATTATATTGTGCATTTTACAAGACGAAGGCAGTTTTTCCAGACTATTAGTTGCTGATTTTTCAAGGACAGATGTAAAGCTATTATTTTTCCAGATGAATAGAATGAAGGAGAGAGGTGCATTTGCTGTAGCTCATGCTCACGTACCGTTGCTGTTCACAAAACATCTGCCTGTGTCTGTCTGGACAACATGGGAATTCAGTGAGGCTATGATCAGACTCTGCCTTCATGGTGCCATGAAAGAGAAGTCATTTTAGTTCACTATAGCTCCAACTATTGATGTCCAAGCTCATTATGCATTATTAACTTCTTTATGGTGTTGGGACACCAAAGAGAGATCCTGTTAAGAAGCAGAAAGTGCAAAACAGGATCAGTCGGATATTGTAATCAGGTAGAGAAGAGACTAAAGTGCCTGGGAAAAGACCTCCAGATGGTGATGAAAAAAAGATGACCTCCAACGGGGACGCTACACACACTCCTCGAGGGGAGCCTAGGGCCGCAAGCTGGGAAAGAACTCGATGAAGAAGAAAGAGCAGCCACTTTTTCCTTCTAGGTAGAGATCAGGTCAAACGCCTCCTTGGGGATAACGTGCAAACCCTTCAAGGGAGAGAAGCTTGTTGATTAGCTGTGGATTTCCACCACTTGTGCGCAGAGTTTATCTTGTCATAGGGTTGTTTTAATACTGAAAATTATGTGCGAATGTTACTTGTATCATCTCATCGACATTGAAACACATACATTATCCATTAAATTGATGTTGAAATTTCTCTATGAAATGATGAGACCAGTGCTTAATATTGGATACTACCACTACACTTTAGGTTTCCATCCTTGTTTCCATCCATAGGTCCCCAGAACTATAAAATGGGTAATTATCTTAAAGTGAAATTAAGAAAAATGCTTAGGTAATGGTGAATAATGGTGAATATCAGAAGTGTTTCCCCAACCTAATAGAAATAGTAAATAGTGACTTGGGTGATCGAAGGACATGGTCTTATATTTTGTTTGAAGCTATTTATTAATTAACACTTAGTTTTTGCAAATGAAAGCCCTAATATAACCTATCCTATCCAATTACAGGTACACAATTATATGCAAATATATAAATAAGAATAAATTCAGAAATAAATACATTTTAACAGAAGCCATGTTATAGGCATACGATTTAGAAACTAGCATGTCAGATAGTAAGAATATGTCTGTACAATTTCACATAAAGCAAAGACACATTCCTACGATCTGGTAGACTTAACCATTTCTATTATTTTAGTTGGGCTTGGATTATCACAGTACTTACTTGAAAAGAGACAGAATGAATAATGAGGTCAAAAAATAACGTAAATTATACTAGTCCTTATTATTATCATAATGTATACATGGTAATCTCACAGACAGCACAATTAGTGAGACTGTGATGTGTGTTGTGCTGTGTGTGGGATGTGTGTGGGGGTGCGTGTGAACAAAGAAAGTGCATATGTGGTGGAAATAATTTTGTCCATTTCATTAAGAAGTGTTCTCTGTGAAAATTAATAGGCAAGAGAGGAGAGGCATGGAGCACCATGGGATGTTTGGAAGATAGGACCTTTCTTACTTTCCACCTTTAGAATATATCTCTTAATGCAGCATTTACCATTGTGGGAGACTGTAATATGCCATTTCAAAATATTAAGGATTGTTGAGCCGAAAGCAATGAAAAAGAATTAGATGCTGAGAAGCTCTCTGTTCTCCTTTATTTGCCTAAAAGCAGGACACAGATTTATAAACACCAAAGGTAGCCTACCTTCTCTTCCACCAAGGAGAACAAAGGTTAACCACTAAGATCAACTTTAAACCCTTCTCTGCCTTGACATGGTACCAGAGGAATCTACATGAACAAGGTTTATTAATTGCTTTTCTCTGCCATTCCTTTACCTTCCCACAGTTGCTAGCCCTAGAGACTCAAAGTCCTTTTCTTTTGTCTTGTCACCACCTCTTTGAACATTACTTATTTCCCTTGCATCATCTGTGTATATATGAGATATACGTATTAATACACTTCTGTTTCTTTTTCTCTTGTTAATCTCTTGCAAGGATTCTTTCCAACTAAATGTATGAGGAACGAAGAAAAGATTACGTTTCTTCTCCTTCATCTTGTGTTATTGATAAATGATTACAACTAATTGGTTGTTAGTTTATTGACGGCAGAGATTTTCTTATTTATGTCAAATTCTCTATTCCTAGCAGGATACTTGAAAAGACCTGGCACTCAGTGCATATGGGAAGTACGAGGGGTGAAAAGAAGGGAGGACTCAGAACCCGAGACCTGCTGAAGGAATCTGACCTGACACCCTCTACCAGAACCAATGATGAAGATTCTCCTGTATCACCACGTTCAGGGAGGTGGCTCTGTGGCAAAGAGGGGCAGCCTCGGAAGATGCGTCTTAGGAGTGTGTATAGGATTAGCTATTGTCCTCTGTGGCTGCTTTACATCATCTTACAAGGAATACTGCACCTGGAAAAGAAGGTGAGGAAATGCTGAACTGAATGGTTTCTAAATCTCCGTGCTCCTGACGTCTCTAACATTCCAAGACTGTACCCAATTGTGCATTGGTTAGATGCAGGCAGCATTATTGATGCTTAATGATTTCATTAATGACAGACGCCTCATTAGAGTAAGGTGCTAAAAATAAAAGGCACTACTCCTTAATAACCAGTAAAATAATCGGAAATAGGCTTAATTTAATTTAGCTCTAAAGAATTGTAGGGCTGTATGGCGAGCTGTGAATAATCTGCTTTAGATCACTGTAAAAGTGCTGTGTCTTCAAGTCAGGGAGAGAGAACATTTTAGCCTCATCCGTGGATATAGATTAGTGTGGTCATTAGCATGGCTTTATAAACCCACCAGTTAGAGCTACAGAGAGCTAGAAGGTCACACACTGAAATTTCTCAGAGTCCAGCCCATCAGAGCCATTGCAGAAACAGTTTCGCAGTTTCCCATTGAACTCATGTGCCTTCTGCATTAGACTATTTACATTTTTGACACACATTGTGTCAGTCAAGTGAGAGAAGATAGACATCAAGTGCTTGAAGGCCCTAATATACCATTTAGAAGGGAGCCTCCAGCTGTGGCAATGAAAATGTAAGGGAAGAATACAATCTTTTTAAAAGAACCCTTTGAAACATAAAAGAAAAATTACAGTGTGCCTCACTGCTTGATTGTCTCCTGTACAAAGGCAACTGACACTGACTAGAGTCTGTGGCCTTGCAGCCCACGTGCTTGCCAGATGATCTAAATTACTCAGGCTTGAAATGAGAAAACTGAGGCCTCATTGTGTATGTAGACTGATTCAGACATTTGGTTGTTTTCAATCAAACTTCTACGCATGTCCCTCAGTCCTCTGTTCTCCCCACCACCTTGAAACAACACAAAATAAAACTGACATGAAAAATGCTGTGTTGATTCTTGTTGAGCATTATCAGTTGAAAATGACGATCGTGATTTTCATAAAATAAAAATTTGTATAAATATGTTCCTGATGCTCATAAAAATATTAAAACTGAGCCTCAAGAGTATCATTTCTAAGCCTGTAAATGGGATTTGCAATCCTTTTTCAGAATGCACCGGATCTGAATTTGACGTGGATGTAATCAAGTGCTGCTAGCTGAACATTCTTTAGGGATCTGACCGTTCACATCTAAGTGCAACCTTTAGCTAGAGAGAAGTAGGCCCACTCCATCCATTCAATGACAGTTACCAGCTTTCCTGAAGAAGCAAGATGCAACAGGTGATTTTGACTCAGTGCACACTATTTTCAGGGTAAGAGTTAATTTGTGTTACCAAATGCTATATTCCATCTATCACTTCCCTGACTACATAAGCCCAGAGGAGTCTTACATGTGAGACTTTTGTTTGTTTGTTTAGTGGCCCAGACCAATATTTGAAATAGAGATACTTTGTTCAGTTCAAATGTGTGGGAAGCACGTAACCAGCCTTCACTGAGTGCCTGTACAATAAGTTAAGGCTTCACACTGTTGGCAGTTGATATGGTTTGACTGTGTCCCCACCCAAAGCTCATCTTCAATTGTGACTTCCATAATGTCCACCTGTCTTGGGAGGAACCCAGTGGGAGGTAATTGAATCATGAGGGCAAGTTTTTCCCATTCTGTTCTCGTGATAGGAACCCAGTGGGAGGTAATTGAATCACGAGGGCAAGTGTTTCCCATTCTGTTCTTGTGATAGTGAATAAGTCTCACAAGATCTGATGGTTTTATAAAGGGCAGTTCCCCAGCACACGCTCTCTCATCTGCTGCCATGTAAGACATGCCTTTGCTTCTCCTTCACCTTCTGCCATGATTGTGAGGCCTTCCCAGCTATGTGGAATTGAGTCCATTAAACCTCTCGACTTTATAAATTACCCAGTCTCGAGTATGTCCTTATAGCAGCATGAGAACGGACTCTGTATTCAGCAGTGTTCTCAATGTTCCGTGTGCATCAGATCCTCTGGGTGTTCTGTTGTTAAAATACAGATGCTAGTGTCTCTTCTCGTATCTACAGAATCAGAATCTCAAGAGCTGGGCCTGAAAGTAAGTCATGAAAAGCATCCAGGGAATACTGGTGGATCTGGGTGTATATTTTGAAAACACTGGTTTATGATCTAAATAGAATCTATCAGTGTGGAATAGTGAAAAAATGTACTGGCTTTAGAAGCAAACTACCTTGGTTCCATTCTTAGTTCCTTGGTTAACTGTTCTTTCCCTGTTAATTAGCATCTCTAAGCCTTAGTTTATCAGTAAAAATGAGGAGGGCCTAAAACAGTATGTCTTTATATTTAAAGATCCCTCTAGCAGTATTACCAACTCATTTTTTAATGTTGTGTTTTAAAATAATATTAATCTATTTTTTTTTTACTGGTAATGTTGTGTTTTAAAATAATATTAGTCTATTTTTTTTTTTTACTGGTAATGTGTTTTAAAATAATATTATCCTTTTTTTACGGTTTTTAGAAGAAAAAAATCTAGATTAAGGTAGTATTGAGAAATTTTCATTGAAATAATATTGTTTACCCTATAGTGCTCTTTGATATACTGCAATTTTAAAGTAGATACATGAAAATAAACTCTACTTTTGTTTGCATAGATTTGAAATACAACATTATCAGCCATATGATGTGAGTCAAGAATGGGCCCTATTACTAGTGAAATAAACAAAAGAAAACAAACTGTCTTAGGCCCCAGACAGTATAGCATGGCTAAGAATGAAAAAAAAAAAGTACGTTTCTGTTGTATACAACACATCTGGGGTCTAAACCTTGTTTAAGGACTCGGATCCTGGTAATTTCTACCATCTATTCCCAACCTCAAAGCTAAATGTCAAAAAAGAAAGAAATTTATAAAAATATGCCCTTATTTTTCTCAAAATCATACTCTTTAAACTGGTGCAAAGCAATATTAACTCTAGAGTTAATAGCTTATTTTATTTTATTTCTTCACTGTGAACAGATTATTGTTATTACATATTTAGCTGTTACAGTTGTTGTCAGAGTGAATGTCATACATGCTGCATTTCATGAGGACTTAAGCTCCTTGAAAATTCCCTGTTTGTAGATACACTCCCCCCGCCCCCACACGCATACATACACACGATCACCACTTAAACAAAAAGAACATTCAGGAGAAAGACATTATTTGTGTATTATGCCCATGCCTGTCTATAGCAGAACACTTCATAATATGGATGGAATTTTATATACTATCTCTGCAAAGGTGACTTTATATGTGCAAGGTGGCAAGGGTAGATTTAGGAACAGGGAAAGGACATAAGAATAATTTGTGATTTCCAATGATCTTATCGATTTTGTTGACTCTCTTTGTTCTATGATATTTTCTAGTCTTTATTTATAATTTAGATCTTATCCAAAGGTAATACAAACCAGACCAATGACATTGTCTTCAGAATCAGAGGAGTGCAATACTAGGAACTTGGCAATTCATCTGTAGATTATGTTTGCACCTGCACAATTCCTTTCTGAATTACGTACTCAGAGGCCTAATGGCATGCCTCAAGGGCAGATCAAGGTGTGCCCTGGCAGCAGTCATCTAAGTAAATTTCCCAGCACCTGCAAATATTAATTGTTAGTTGAATTTGGACAGCTGAGGTAGGCACGTCTTTTTTTTTCCTCCTGTTTTCTTATCCATGTGGTTCCATTCACAATTATGGCTAACTAAATAATATCTGATATTAATCAATGCAAATTCACTTCTAGGTCAGGTTAGTTTCTACAGTATTGAAGAGGGGAAATAATATTCTTTTTAAACTGGTGATTAAATTAAGATTTACTATGATTACCAAAGAGAAAAATATTGTGTTAAATACCAATGATGATACAGTGTTTAAGAAGAAATTAAATAGTAAATTGCATACATAAATTCCTGACTAACACTGGTAACATTTTCAAGTTGAGGGGGAGAAAAAGGCAAGGAGGTCAGAAGCAAATTCTGTAAGAAGACTTAAAACATGGCATTCATTTCCCTGGTGTAAATGGTAAACTTGGTGCCTGCCAAAAGTCAGTAGATTTGGGGTGACTATATCTGACTAATATCTGTTTAGGGGCAGGAAGAAATTGCACCTGAACCAACATCCTTTTTCTTAATTTTACTTTTTATTTTCAGCACTCAGCAGAGTTAGTAGTGTAAATTTAGAAACACCATAAATATTTGCTGAGTGAATAAATAGGTCAATAAAGCAGTTCTACACTTTATTTTGTAAAGAAGATAATGAGATAAAGCCTGAAAGTATGAAGATGGAAGGTTCTCCTTCACTCAAAACAAATGAAAATATTCCTCAACTTTTGGCTAGTATTTACATATAACAAGCTTTTTTAGTGACTACTTTGGCTACTGTTCACATATAACAAGCATTTTTAAAAATTAATTTTCAATATGGGAAATAGAGCAGGGAACTAATGCAGTTTGCAGGAACTGGGCTAGGCATGCTATGTGCACTATTTCATGAGACAGACACTGTACCTCCCATTGTGCAGACTGTGAAACTGAGCGCTGGAGAAGTGGGCTAGCTAGCTGAGTGACATGCTGCTGTTAGGTGACAAAACGACTTGATGCTTTTTTAGGAATGGAACCCTTAAAAGGCAGGAGAAGTAACTTTTAAAAATAACAGAAAAAACTTTTTTGAATAGCTCTTTTATATATTTTGTGGTAAGTTACTATATAATTAAATAATATATACCTTTATTTTGATTTTTGTTTTTAGTTCTAAAAATCCATGCTTTTAAATTAAATCTGGGTTCAAAAGTAAATATTATTGCATATTTACATATAGATACAAGTAAAATAAAAAAGCAAATAGATTTTTAAGCAAGTCCAGTATTAAACATTAGATTAATAAAATATTAGATTATTAAAACATTAGGTTCTGTACTTCATTTGGAAGCATGCACTTAGTATCAAAATATGGAATCTTAAATGAATAAGACTCACTGACTCTGCTGGGCTTAAAAAATGAGGATGAGAGATACTTGGAAGGAACGACTGTAGTAGGTCATAATGACTACCACAGAAACATGTAAATGGTCTGTGTAATCAGGAAATAGTAAAAACCTTTCCATCAAGAGACAATGTGAGTGGCAAAATACAATCAAGAATACACACATACTCCCACTAAGTCAACATTTTGTTTGTTCGGTAAAGTTTATTTTCTTCTTATTGTGCTCAAATGCATTAAATTGAAAACTGCAGTGCTCACTTATAAATATACCAAATGGAGTTCTTTTGTTAAAAATCAAGATAAATGAAAGTTAATTGAAAACTGACAAGTAGTTACTATTTTATAATACTAAATTAAAAATTATTTTCCTACAGGGTAGTAAAGACTTTTTAAAAAGGACAATGATTTGATCAGTTTGTATATTTCAAAGATTATTCCGTGATCATTGTAAAGAATGGCTCGGAAAAATGCCATGAGTCCCAGATACACGGCAACATGTAACGGTTCAAACAAGAGATGATGAAGTCTCAGGCGGAACAGGCAGGAGGGGACTGGAGGACAATCAGGAGGGAGGACAGTAAGAATGAGTCATGAGTAACCGTGCGGTTTTATAGGGAGATGGATAAAAAGAAGTCGCTCCACAGAACACTGCAAAGTCTTCTAAGACGACATACAAAGACTTCAGACTACACTATTAGAGCATTCTATCTTCTTTCTTTAGCTTGAGAATCATAAAAGAATAAGTTTTTAGCATAGAGTGGTAATATAGGACATGGCCACTGTCTTAGTCCATTTGGGCTGTGATCACAAAAATACCATAGACTGGGTGACTTAAACAACACTTATTTCTCATAGTTCTGGAAACTGGGAAGTGCAAGATCAAGGCACTGGTAGATCGAGTGTCTGGAGAGGGCCCTATTCCTGGTTCATAGATGGTGACTTTTCTCTGTGTGAGAACACGGCAGAAGAGGTAAGGCAGGGCTCTAGGTCCTTTTATATAAGGGCACTAATTCCATCTACGAGGGTTCAGCATCTAATTACCTCCCAAAGCCACACCTCCTAATACCATCATCCTGGAGGGTAGGATTTCAACATACACATTTTAGGGGGACACAAATATTTAATCCATAACTGCCAGTTTGTAGAAACTTCTTCCCATTTTGTATACATGATGCATACCTTCTGTTTTTCCCTCCAGACCCACTTTTCTCTCTTTTCCTGCCACTCCCACCATACCTTTCTGTCCTGTGAGGCTGCACCTTATGGACACCCTGGCCCTCTGCACCAAACCCTGTTTGTGTGTCCCCAGATCTGCATCATTGCATTGCTTGTTTTTCGTGCAGCCCTAGCAACGACTAACACTGTCTTGAAGATTGTAGACTTAGATATTGCTGATGCGTCAGGACTCTGCTTTGATTATTTTTTTTCCTTGAAATCACTCAAGGGCACGTCCACATAGAACCTTGGCTCATATTTCACATTTATCTCCTTGCACCATGTAGCTTCACAATTGCTGCTGAAAAGGCGATACCATGAAGCCACCCATGCATAGCACAACCCAGATGGTCAGTTGTGATGCTTCGTGGGGTTGTTAATAGCCAATGGAGCTTCCATACCACTTCTCTGGAGATGTTTCACAAAACTAAGCAATCTGCTTATTGTGAAGATGTGGCCAGCTTAGGTAAAGCACTTAACATTTTTTAAATCTCTCTTGTTTGCTTCATTCCTCTTTCTCTCAGTTTTGTTTACTGGATTATAGTCTCAGATAATACGATATCATAGGCTCTGTTTTAAAGTATACTTGGGCTAAGACATCATCTGGCTTTCAATTTGGAACAATTGGAGATATGGCAAGAATATGTTAGTCTAGAAGAGAATGAATTTGGGGTTTTTGTTTCCCTGACTTTATCTATGCCAATTTCACTCCAGCCTTCTCTTACAGCTATACCTTTTGGGTTCCAGTATCTGCCCCTTCCCCTTGTCCCTCCAAGTCTAGGTGAGATAATGACTCCAAAGTAGTGAACCATCTCTTACTGCTTTCTCTTAACCTTCCTACACCTTTGTAATTCGTTCCTTTATTACACATCTTCAATTATTTGGTTGTTTTTTTTCAACATCTCATTTGTAAAGGCTTGCAACTGATCCAGAGAATATAGCTCATAAAGAAAGTTGGAAATTGACAAGTTGGTGACCTTAGAATAGGAACAATGGAGAAAGCTAGCCAGGTTTATAGAGGGATCATGCCAGAAAAAGATTTGATCAACTTGATATAGAGGTTGAACTACATTTCTAACATCTTCGAGGTTTAACATTCTATGATCCTAATTAAGGAAGGCATATGGGGGCGGAGCAAGATGGCCGAATAGGAACAGCTCCAGTCTCCAACTCCCAGCGCGAGCGACACAGAAGACCAGTGATTTCTGCATTTTCAACTGAGGTGCTGGGTTCATCTCACTGGGTAGTGCCGGAGTATCGGTGCTGGTCGGCTGCTGCAGCCCGACCAGTGAGAGCTGAAGCAGGGCAAGGCATTGCCTCACCTGGGAAGCGCAAGGGGGAAGGGAATCCCTTTTCCTAGCCAGGGGAACTGAGACACACAACACCTGGAAAATCGGGTAACTCCCACCCCAATACTGTGCTTTAAGCAAACAGGCACACCAGGAGATCATATCCCACACCTAGCCGGGAGGGTCCCACACCCACGGAGCCTCCCTCATTGCTAGCACAGCAGTCTGTGATCTACCAGTAAGGCAGCAGTGAGGCTGGGGGAGGGGCGCCCGCCATTGCTGAGGCTTAAGTAGGTAAACAAAGCTGCTGGGAAGCTCGAGCTGGGTGGAGCTCAGAGCAGCTCAAGGAAACCTGCCTGTCTCTGTAGACTCCACCTCTGGGGACAGGGCAATAACAAACACAGCCGAAACCTCTGCAGACGCAAACGACTCTGTCTGACAGCTTTGAAGAGAGCAGTGGATCTCCCAACACGGAGGTTGAGATCTGAGAAGGGACAGACTCCCTGCTCAAGTGGGTCCCTGACCCCTGAGTAGCCTAATTGGGAGACATCCCCCACTAGGGGCAGTCTGACACCCCACACCTCACAGGGTGGAATACACCCCTGAGAGGAAGCTTCCAAAGCAAGAATCAGACAGGTACACTCACTGTTCAGAAATATTCTATCTTCTGCAGCCTCTGCTGCTGATACCCAGGCAAACAGGATCTGGAGTGGACCTCAAGCAATCTCCAACAGACCTACAGCTGAGGGTCCTGACTGTTAGAAGGAAAACTATCAAACAGGAAGGACACCTACACCAAAACCCCATCAGTACATCACCATCATCAAAGACCAGAGGCAGATAAAACCACAAAGATGGGGAAAAAGCAGGGCAGAAAAGCTGGAAATTCAAAAAATAAGAGTGCATCTCCCCCGGCAAAGGAGCGCAGCTCATCGCCAGCAACGGATCAAAGCTGGACGGAGAATGACTTTGACGAGATGAGAGAAGAAGGCTTCAGTCCATCAAATTTCTCAGAGCTAAAGGAGGAATTACGTACCCAGTGCAAAGAAACTAAAAATCTTGAAAAAAAAGTGGAAGAATTGATGGCTAGAGTAATTAATGCAGAGAAGGTCATAAACGAAATGAAAGAGATGAAAACCATGACACGAGAAATACGTGACAAATGCACAAGCTTCAGTAACCGACTCGATCAACTGGAAGAAAGAGTATCTGCGATTGAGGATCAAATGAATGAAATGAAGTGAGAAGAGAAACCAAAAGAAAAAAGAAGAAAAAGAAATGAACAAAGCCTGCAAGAAGTATGGGATTATGTAAAAAGACCAAATCTACGTCTGATTGGGGTGCCTGAAAGTGAGGGGGAAAATGGAACCAAGTTGGAAAACACTCTTCAGGATATCATCCAGGAGAACTTCCCCAACCTAGTAGGGCAGGCCAACATTCAAATCCAGGAAATATAGAGAACGCCACAAAGATACTCCTCGAGAAGAGCAACTCCAAGACACATAATTGCCAGATTCACCAAAGTTGAAATGAAGGAAAAAATCTTAAGGGCAGCCAGAGAGAAAGGTCGGGTTACCCACAAAGGGAAGCCCATCAGACTAACAGCAGATCTCTCAGCAGAAACTCTCCAAGCCAGAAGAGAGTGGGGGCCAATATTCAACATTCTTAAAGAAAAGAATTTTAAACCCAGAATTTCATATCCAGCCAAACTAAGTTTCATAAGTGAAGGAGAAATAAAATCCTTTACAGATAAGCAAATGCTTAGAGATTTTGTCACCACTAGACCTGCCTTACAAGAGACCCTGAAGGAAGCACTAAACATGGAAAGGAACAACCAGTACCAGCCATTGCAAAAACATGCCAAAATGTAAAGACCATCGAGGCTAGGAAGAAACTGCATCAACTAATGAGCAAAATAACCAGTTAATATCATAATGGCAGGATCAAGTTCACACATAACAATCTTAACCTTAAATGTAAATGGACTAAATGCTCCAATTAAAAGACACAGACTGGCAAACTGGATAAAGAGTCAAGACCCATCAGTCTGCTGTATTCAGGAGACCCATCTCACATGCAGAGACATACATAGGCTCAAAATAAAGGGATGGAGGAAGATTTACCAAGCAAATGGAGAACAAAAAAAAGCGGGGGTTGCAATACTAGTCTCTGATAAAACAGACTTTAAACCATCAAAGATCAAAAGAGACAAAGAAGGCCATTACATAATGGTAAAGGGATCAATTCAACAGGAAGAGCTAACTATCCTAAATATATATGCACCCAATACAGGAGCACCCAGATTCATAAAGCAAGTCCTTAGAGACTTACAAAGAGACTTAGACTCCCATACAATAATAATGGGAGACTTCAACACTCCACTGTCAACATTAGACAGATCAACGAGACAGAAAGTTAACAAGGATATCCAGGAATTGAACTCATCTCTGCAGCAAGCAGACCTAATAGACATCTATAGAACTCTCCACCCCAAATCAACAGAATATACATTCTTCTCAGCACCACATCGTACTTACTCCAAAATCGACCACGTAATTGGAAGTAAAGCACTCCTCAGCAAATGTACAAGAACAGAAATTATAACAAACTGTCTCTCAGACCACAGTGCAATCAAACTAGAACTCAGGACTAAGAAACTCAATCAAAACCGCTCAACTACATGGAAACTGAACAACCTGCTCCTGAATGACTACTGGGTACATAACGAAATGAAGGCAGAAATAAAGATGTTCTTTGAAACCAATGAGAACAAAGATACAACATACCAGAATCTCTGGGACACATTTAAAGCATTGTGTAGAGGGAAATTTATAGCACTAAATGCCCACAAGAGAAAGCAGGAAAGATCTAAAATTGACACTCTAACATCGTAATTAAAAGAACTAGAGAAGCAAGAGCAAACACATTAGAAAGCTAGCAGAAGGCTAGAAATAACTAAGATCAGAGCAGAACTGAAGGAGATAGAGACACAAAAAACTCTCCAAAAAATCAATGAATCCAGGAGTGGTTTTTTGAAAAGATCAACAAAATTGACAGACCACTAGCAAGACTAATAAAGAAGAAAAGAGAGAAGAATCAAATCGATGCAATTAAAAATGATAAAGGGTATATCACCACCGACCCCACAGAAATACAAACTACCATCAGAGAATACTATAAACACCTCTACGCAAATAAACTGGAAAATCTAGAAGAAATGGATAATTTCCTGGACACTTACACTCTTCCAAGACTAAACCAGGAAGAAGTTGAATCCCTGAATGGACCAATAGCAGGCTCTGAAATTGAGGCAATAATTAATAGCCTACCAACCAAAAAAAGTCCAGGACCAGATGGATTCACAGCTGAATTCTACCACAGATACAAGGAGGAGTTGGTACCATTCCTTCTGAAACTATTCCAATCAATAGAAAAAGAGGGAATCCTCCCTAGCTCATTTTATGAGGCCAACATCATCCTGATACCAAAGCCTGGCAGAGACACAACAAAAAAAGAGAATTTTAGACCAATATCCCTGATGAACATCGATGCAAAAATCCTCAATAAAATACTGGCAAACCGGATTCAGCAACACATCAAAAAGCTTATCCACCATGATCAAGTGGGCTTCATCCCTGGGATGCAAGGCTGGTTCAACATTCGCAAATCAATAAACATAATCCAGCATATAAACAGAACCAAAGACAAGAACCACATGATTATCTCAATAGATGCAGAAAAGGCTTTTGACAAAATTCAACAGCCCTTCATGCTAAAAAAGCTCAATAAATTCGGTATTGATGGAACGTACCTCAAAATAATAAGAGCTATTTATGACAAACCCACAGCCAATATCATACTGAATGGGCAAAAACTGGAAAAATTCCCTTTGAAAACTGGCACAAGACAGGGATGCCCTCTCTCACCACTCCTATTCAACATAGTGTTGGAAGTTCTGGCTAGGGCAATTAGGCAAGAGAAAGAAATCAAGGGTATTCAGTTAGGAAAAGAAGAAGTCAAACTGTCCCTGTTTGCAGATGACATGATTGTATATTTAGAAAACCCCATTGTCTCAGCCCAAAATCTCCTTAAGCTGATAAGCAACTTCAGCAAAGTCTCAGGATACAAAATTAATGTGCAAAAATCACAAGCATTCCTATACACCAGTAACAGACAAACAGAGAGCCAAATCAGGAATGAACTTCCATTCACAATTGCTTCAAAGAGAATAAAATACCTAGGAATCCAACTTGCAGGGGATGTAAAGGACCTCTTCAAGGAGAACTACAAACCACTGCTCAGTGAAATAAAAGAGGACACAAACAAATGGAAGAACATACCATGCTCATGGATAGGAAGAATCAATATCGTGAAAATGGCCATACTGCCCAAGGTTATTTATAGATTCAATGCCATCCCCATCAAGCTACCAATGAGTTTCTTCACAGAATTGGAAAAAACTGCTTTAAAGTTCATATGGAACCAAAAAAGAGCCCGCATCTCCAAGACAATCCTAAGTCAAAAGAACAAAGCTGGAGGCATCACGCTACCTGACTTCAAACTATACTACAAGGCTACAGTAACCAAAACAGCATGGTACTGGTACCAAAACAGAGATATAGACCAATGGAACAGAACAGAGTCCTCAGAAATAATACCACACATCTACAGCCATCTGATCTTTGACAAACCTGAGAGAAAGAAGAAACGGGGAAAGGATTCCCTATTTAATAAATGGTGCTGGGAAAATTGGCTAGCCATAAGTAGAAAGCTGAAACTGGATCCTTTCCTTACTCCTTATACGAAAATTAATTCAAGATGGATTAGAGACTTAAATGTTAGACCTAATACCATAAAAATCCTAGAGGAAAACCTAGGTAGTACCATTCAGGACATAGGCATGGGCAAAGACTTCATGTCTAAAACACCAAAAGCAACAGCAGCAAAAGCCAAAATTGACACATGGGATCTCATTAAACTAAAGAGCTTCTGCACAGCAAAAGAAACTACCATCAGAGTGAACAGGCAACCTACAGAATGGGAGAAAATTTTTGCAATCTACTCATCTGACAAAGGGCTAATATCCAGAACCTACAAAGAACTCAAACAAATTTACAAGAAAAAAACAAACAACCCCATCAAAAAGTGGGCAAAGGATATGAACAGACATTTCTCAAAAGAAGACATTCATACAGCCAACAGACACATGAAAAAATGCTCATCATCACTGGCCATCAGAGAAATGCAAATCAAAACCACAATGAGATACCATCTCACACCAGTTAGAATGGCGATCATTAAAAAGTCAGGAAACAACAGGTGCTGGAGAGGATGTGGAGAAATAGGAACACTTTTACACTGTTGGTGGGATTGTAAACTAGTTCAACCATTATGGAAAACAGTATGGCGATTCCTCAAGGATCTAGAACTAGATGTACCATATGACCCAGCCATCCCATTACTGGGTATATACCCAAAGGATTATAAATTATGCTGCTATAAAGACACATGCACACGTATGTTTATTGCAGCACTATTCACAATAGCAAAGACTTGGAATCAACCCAAATGTCCATCAGTGACAGATTGGATTAAGAAAATGTGGCACATATACACCATGGAATACTATGCAGCCATCAAAAAGGATGAGTTTGTGTCCTTTGTAGGGACATGGATGCAGCTGGAAACCATCATTCTTAGCAAACTATCACAAGAACAGAAAACCAAACACCGCATGTTCTCACTCATAGGTGGGAACTGAACAATGAGATCACTTGGACTCAGGAAGGGGAACATCACACACAGGGGTCTATCATGGGGAGGGGGGAGGGGGGAGGGATTGCACTGGGAGTTATACCTGATGTAAATGACGAGTTGATGGGTGCAGCACACCAACATGGCACAAGTATACATATGTAACAAACCTGCACGTTATGCACATGTACCCTACAACTTAAAGTATAATAATAATAAATAAATTAAAAAAAAAAAAAAGGAAGGCATACATCCCTTGCTGTCAATCGTATCTATTGAATGAAATAATAGTGGGAAAAATGTTGGTAGGTTTTCTTTCCGAGTTGTCAGTAAATGATAAAACGTAAGCAGGAGAGGTGCTTTGGTATATTAAACACAAACAAACAAAAAACCCAAAAAGCTCTCAGCTTAGAATCAGAATAGAGGCGACTGTGCTGTCACTGAGATAACTATTAACTATGTGACACTGACAAGTGATTTCCATCCCCCTAGTCCTAGTGCTGTAATATGTAAATTGGGGATTAAAATGCCAACTCACAGGGGTCATATGGCTGTTATAAAACTTAAATAAGATGAAGCATGTGAAAATACATTATTTTCATAGAACATTAGTGATATTATAAATATCGATGTAAATATTTGCTCTTTGTTGAAACTGTCTAATGTGCATAAAGAATTGCAACCTGAAATTATGAAACAGAATACCCTGTACCTGTCTTTGGGAAGATAACAGGCTCTGTACTTCACCTGCTTCACCTGTGAATTCACCTTTATAAGTCTTTGCCTAAATAATGCACTTAGATATATTATATAAATATATAAAAAATATCCATTTTTTGTTATTTTTCAACAACAAAAAATCATTTTTCTGGTTGTCACTTTACAAAGACATTTCTCCAGTCAATATGACTGAATATTTTTTTCTGACATTTTTACTGTTTATCCAGTGTAGTGAAAAAAGTCACCTTTCCAGAATAAATAAAACAAGTGCCTTCTAGGAAGACAGCCACAAGCATAGATGAAGACTGAAGCCAACCCCGGTCCATAGGAAAGGCTTAGAGCCAGTTCCTCTGACTCCACAGTGCTTTGCCCCATTCTGTGGATAACACTGAGCTGCTTTAAACCAGCTATTCATTGTTTCAGTGCAGACTCCGTCTGAAACTGCAACATATGTTACCACAGACATTTGATTCTCTTGTCTTCTGAGACTGACTCAAAAAGGGCATTTATCAACTGTTCCTGTTTTCTTCAGTTCATGTGTTGAAGTTTTGCTGACATCCACTGTAGAATTGAAATCAGATCCAATATCCCATCAATTTTCAGCATAGAAAAGCAAACACATTTGAGCTATGTCACTGCATCAGCAGTAAACATATTTAATAATATCAATTACTGACTGCCACACTTCCATGATCTGGAAAAACATACAGCCTCTTGGAGATGGTCTTCTGTGACTGAAAGAAGAATGCATTTATTACAGAGTGTGGTGAAAACATTTTCAGTGGATACTAGCTAGGCAGCTGCAGGAATAACATAATCTTTTGTGATTATTTGGGAAATAAGTACTAAATAAATAATCTAACTTCTCTAGATAAGATTCTCCAAGAAATCACTGGATTCCTTTAGAAGAACTGGATTTAAATATCCCAGAGAAATAAAATAATTTGTTTTTCTAACTTACAAGAAATCTGACTCTTGGAAATTACATATAGTTAAATTCAACATTGTGATAAATTGGTTGTTTTTTGTTGTTCATCTTGATAATTGCTATCCTCCATTAGTTGCTTTATATGTCTTATCATTTTATTATGTCAAAAATCAAGTGAAGTAGAAATTAGTATACCCATTTTATGGAACAGGAAACAGGAACTTAGAGATGGCAAATAATTCAAGACCAGCAGTTAGTAAATGAGCGAGACAAATATTAAACCATTTTCTGCTAATTTAAGACTAAATTCTTTCAACTATATTCTACTGCTGTTTGTTCTGTTCAAGAAGCCATTAGGGATTCATTTCTTTAAAATTTTGGTTTTTAAGTCTACAAAGATTATTCTTTTTTAGAAGCAAAACTTTTTTTACCGTTATCCTTGTGACCTCACAGATAATGCTACTTGATTGAAAAAAAATTCTCTTTGCGATATATTCCCCTAGACAGTAAGGGGGTTTTTTTGTGTGTGTGCCTAGTCGCAGTCTTTTGCAGGATTCAAGTTGCTTAGCTAAGGGTCATATTGTGAATGAATATTCCCTCCCTTTATGGAGGCAATAATTGAATACGGGCTCTAAAATGTTAAAAGGTTAAAAAAAAATTGAAGTTTCTAGGAGAGTGAGGATGAGGTCCTGATCCTGGAAACACTCACCCAGCCAAAGGAGGGAGGAAAGAAAGCCCATTCCTCTTTCCTGTCATCCTCCTCTTTTTAGGTCTATGGAAAAGTGTTTCTGTTACCTGGGTAGACCCATTGGTGCTGCACAGGCAGTGATGGTGTCCTTAGATTCTGATGGCCCTGGAGTGTGATGAGTCAGTTAAGTATCCCCAGATGCGGCAGCTACATACATGGGACTACTCCTTGGGCGCTATGAAACTGACATAGAGATTGGCTGGTTAAACTGTGGCTGGAAAAATGGTACTATTGAAAGCGAATTTTCCAAAAACTTGTGTCCAAGAGACAAGAAGAGTAATGAGGAATTCTAGCACAATGTGGAGGGGAGAGTCAGGGGCTAGGCTCCTGGGCTCTTCAAGGCAGTAGAGCTCCATTATTGAAAAACAACCTACCCACTTTGTGAGGAAAACTGGGCTGAGGAGGAGGGTGAGTCAGTTCTCTGCCTCCACAAGACGAGAAGGCTGCATTAACCCATTATAGTAAATTCCTTGTGGCTAGATAGAGGGAGGGGCTATATTTTGGAGACCAAAACAGTAGGAATTTCTTCCAGATGAAAGGGAATCTGCGAGCAACAGCAGAGGATGAGCACAAAGCCACTGTGCCTGGTGCCCCTGGGTTTCCAGATTTGCTTACTTACCTTACTACAGCAGGATGAGCTTTTCAGTTTCCTGCAGATTTTCTGTTCATTTTTTCCCTGCTCTTTATACATATCAATTAATTTAATCCCCAAACAATATTATGAGGAAGAGAAAGACATTACACACTGTCAAGGCAGTGTCGCAAACGCAGGCATCTGACTCCACAATCCATGAACTGAAACATTTCTTCATACTGCCAGAGTCTGCCCATTAATTAGTGCTAGAACTATTTTGTATAAAAATACATCAGGGATAGTGCAGGGAAATTGTAGTATGAATGTACAGTAATAGAGAAAGATTTATCTTGTTGCTACTCCATTCTGGAGAATCTGAGGGACTTTAGCTTCTTTATATGAAGTCAAATAAGGATCTGTTACCATCTTTCCAGGCTGGAGCCTGGACCCTGCTGGAAGGTCCAAAAAGGTAGAAATAAGCCAGGGTAAGGCAGGCAAAAAGAACACAGGGAGATGAAGGCTCGGAAAGAAGGAGACACCTGATAACCATCTGAAAAAACCCTAAGGGGACTGAATATACCCCGTTAGAAAAAGCAAAGAAGGGTTTTGTATCATATCCTTCACTTTGTTTTTGTTCACAAGGGATTAATAATGATATGGACAGGAGGAAGGGAAATACTAGCCAGAAAAGGGCGGGGTTCCTGACAAATCCCTACTCTCAAGCTTGGGACCACAGCCCAAAGTGAGAACATACATTCCTGTTTCCCTCCTCAAATGATGCTTTTTGGCCCGTCCCGCCCTCCATCCTGGATGCATTAAAATTCCACTGGCAGAGCAGCAGAGGAGAGAAGAGAAGCAGCAGCTGTACGTTGGAGCGAAGCAGCTTGGCTTCAGAGGGATGGCTTGACAGTGGGACTTCATGTAAGAGTTCAGCTGGGGGATGGCTAGACTTCAGGGGAAGACCATCTTCCTGCTCCACCCATCCCCTTTCCAGCTCTCCATCCTGCTGAAAGCCATTTCCACCACCCAATAAAATCCCAGCATTTGCAATCTCCAATTCATTCATGTGACCTGATTCTTCCCGGAAGCCTAACAAGGCCTCACACTGCCCCTCCACTGAGCTGTTTAACACTTAAGCTGTCCACGGACGGCAGAGCTAAAAGAGCGCACTGTAACACACACCCTCCAGGGCTCTGGGGGTTGCGGGTACCCCTACTAGATGGGCCTGGAGATCTTCTCCTGCCGGTTGCCCAGAGGTGCGCATCCTGGCCCTGGCACCCACTCACCTGCATGCTCCCCATCCCATTGAGAGGTGACAATGTGCTAGCAGCCCTCACTCTCAGCACCTCCTCGGCTTCGGAGTCCACTCTGGTGGGGCTTGAGGAGCCCTTCAGCCCGCCATGCCACTGTGGGAGCCCCTCTCTGGGCTGGCTGAAGCCGGAGCCACCTCCCTCTGCTTGCCGGGAGGTGTGGAGGGAGAGGCGCGGGTGGGAACTGGGGCTGCGGGTGGCACTCGTGGGCCAGTGCAAATGGGGGGGGGCGCGGGCTGGGGCTCAGTGGGCCACACACAGAGGGGCCGCCAGCCCCCCTGTGCTGGTCTAGGGCAGTGAGGGGCTTAGCACCCGGGCCAGTAGATGGGGAGTTTGCACTGGGTTCCCCAGCAGTGCTGACCCACCCGCGCTGCTCTCAAATTCTTAGCTGCCTCCCCCGGGCAGGGCTCGGGATCTGCAGCCCCTGCCATGTCTGAGCCCCCCCACCCGGCAGAGGGCTCCCCCACGGCCTGAGCCTCCCCAACGGGTGCCACCCCCTGCTCTGTGGTGCCAGGTCCCATCAACCACCCAAGGGCTGAGGAGTGCAGGCGCGGGTCAGGACTGGTGGGCAGCTCCACCTGCAGCCCCCCTGCAGGATCCACTAGGTGAAGCCAGCTGGGCTCCTGAGCCCAATGGGGACTTGGAGAACTTTTATATCTAGCCAGAGGATTGTATGTGCACCAATCAGCACTCTGTATCTAGCTAATCTGGTGGGGAGTTGGAAAACTTTTATGTCTAGCTAGAGGATCGTAAATACACCAATCAGCACTCTGTGGCTAGCTGAAGGTTTGTAAATACACCAATTGGTACTCTGCATCTAGCTAACCTAGTGGGGACTTGGTGAACTGTTCTGTCTAGCACTCTGCCTCTAGCTCAAGGATTGTAAAGGCACCAATCAGCACTCTGTATCTAGCTAATCTGGTGGGGACTTGGAGAACTTTTATGTCTAGCTAGAGGATCGTAAATACACCAATCAGCATTCTGTGGCTAGTTCAGGGTTTGTAAATACACCAACCAGTACTCTGTGTCTAGCTCAAGGATTGTAAACGCACCAATCAGCACTCTGTCAAAATAGACCAATCAGCTCTCTGTAAAATGGACCAATCAGCAGGATGTGGGTGGGGCCAGATAACGGAATAAAAGCAGGCTGCCATTGCTAGCCAGTGGCAACCTGCTCGGGTCCGCTTGCCCACACTGTGGAAGCTTTGTTCTTTCACTCTTTGCAATAAATCTTGCTGCTGCTCACTTGTTGGGTGCACGCTGCCTTTATGAGCTGTAACACCGCAAAAGTCTGCAGCTTCACTCCTGACAGTGAGACCATGAACCCACCAGAAGGAAGAAGCTCCAGACACATCTGAATGTCTGAAGGAACAAACCCTGGACACACCATCTTTAAGAACTGTAAGGGCGAGGGTCCCTGGCTTCATTCTTGAAGTCAGTGAGACCAAGAACCCACCAATCCTGGACACACCATGACGGGTTGAGAGCTACCCTCTGAGTAAAGGAGCCAACCTCTTTGCAAGTCCCGTGAAGAGATCAAGGGAACTATGGTCTTTCAATAATAAGGCTGATTTCCTTCTGTTAATGGACTATCCCTTCTGCTCTTCTGGATAGTTCAGCCACAACCGAGGGGTTACATTTATTAATTATTGTAATTACAATAATTATATAATGTATTATTGTAAAGTTCTTGTTTATGCATTAATCTCCATCAATGGACTATGAGTTCCTCCCAGGCAACTCCACGTTCATTTCATACTTGTCCCCTGCACCCAGCTCACCAGTGCTGTTGAATAAATGAGAAAACAAATATTATGTTTGTGTCCAGCTATTCAGCTTGTGTCTCTATAGAACACTTTTGTGAGTAAATGATTTTATCTAGCATTTCTCCAATGATTGGAAACATTTCATACCCTAGAAGAAGTTATTCTCTCTCCAGAACTTTGAAACAATGGAAACTGGGGTCTTTGCCTGTAGGACTACAACCTCCAAGGGTATTGAAGGGGAGGAAAGATTTCTTGTTTCACACTTCACTAGGTTCGTGGCTGAGGCCTCTATAACAAAAGATATATTAACAAGAGAAAAACATACACATTTATTTGATACAATTTTTACTTGACATGGGAGCCTTCAGAAATGAAGACCTAAAGAAAGAAAACCCGTGTACTTTTATATTTAGATATGATGAAGTGTGGATAGTCATGCTGAAGAGTGATTGGACAAAGAGTGTGTAATTTAATGGCAATACATGGGACAACTTAGCAAGGACTGTTTCAACTGAGCAAGGACTGTTCAGATTCTTCTCTGTGTCCCAGTGTATTTAGAGATCAAAGGACATTCCTTTCCTGCAGCAGTATGACCTGCTTCAAGGGAAAAGGTGAGGAGGTAAACGTGACTTTCCTGCTTCTGCTGTTTTCTCAAATGCCAAGGTGCCATATTTTAAGGTAGTGTGTCGTGGCGGCATCAGCATAATCCAGCCGCTGTCTCCTATCATTTCTATGGGAGATTGATAAAATACATAGAAACAAAGTTGGGCCAAATTTCACTTCAGAATGAATATGAACATCAGTGAGTGGCAGTGAAGACAAAGAAAGGCACAAGGCTCAGACCCAGGGAATCGCGTAACTCCTGCATCTAATGTGTGCTTAGGGCTTACTGAGCTGTTGGCATATTTAGAAATCATATAATTAGTATGGATTTTTTTTTTTTTTTTTAGTTTTTAAAAACAAACCCTATGGCTTGAATATTAAACACACTGTGATTTCCCAAAATATACACTGCTCTAATTTCTCATATTTTATTTTTAGGATGATAGGCAAATATCAAAGTCAGAAAACAACTTCTCTATATTTATTTAAAATTCAGACCTGTTAGTGGCTTGTGTGTGTATCAAATATAAAGATAAAAGGAAAAACTTAATCATTTTAAACATTTTCAGCCAAAGAGTCAAACTGAAAAATTCTTAAAAGATAAAATTATTTTATTGTTGAAGCCAGATTTATTCCATTTAATTTGTCTTTTGTTCCCAGAAGGAGAAGACTAAGAGGCCATTTAATGTCATTATTGGGATGATATATCATCATATTTTTCTTACTTGATCAAATAGTCAACATGGGGGGGCCAGGCACAGTGGTTCACGCCTTTAATCCCAGCACTTTGGGAGGTCGAGATGGGAGGATCACCTGAGATCAGGAGTTCGAGACCAGCCTGGCAAACATGGTGAAACCTTGTCTCTACTAAAAATACAAAAATTAGCCAGGTGTGGTGGCGGTTGCCTGTAATCTCAACTACTTGGGAGGCTGAGGCAGGAGAATTGCTTGAACCTAGGAGGCGGAGGTTACAGTCAGCTGAGATTGTGCCACTGCACTCCAGCTTGGGTGACAAGATTGAAACTCCATCTCAAACAAACAAAACCCCACATAACAAATAGTAACATGGCAACACTATACTTTATGTAATAATTTTAATTTTTACTTACTAATTTGGATATGTGGGCAGGGAGAGGATAAGAAGAAATGGCTGGAGAGTTGGGTGAAACTGGCCCCTTTCACCACCACGAAGACACACCTGTTGTATTTGTTAGTAATCAAAGAGCAAACCACTTGTCTAATTGAAAATATGTCATGCCAGATTACTTATTTAATTAACTGGGCAAACTTGCCACTCTTTTATTTAAAACTATGAGAGCAATGAATTCATATTACCCTGCCTAAATGTAAGCCTGCTTTGTCAGACATTTCTCCTCGCCTCTAATCACTCTGTGATTCTGTGGTTTCTTCCATCAACTTCCTTTCGACCTCATTACTATATCAACTGAAACTTCCTGGTCCACTGACCACAAACTGTCCTATACTTCAGTGCCTCCACTTGCATTTCTTTCTCTGCATTGCCTGAAATCTGGCTGTCTTCTAGTGGTCCTCCTGAGCAGGAGGATTATTCCTCACTGACCTACTTATCAATGGACATGAGGTTGAGTTGGTACTGTCCTACCTTCCAATTGCAGCTCTGGCTATTGCATGACTAGCTTCATCTTGGAGACTTCATTATCCAGGTTCATGATTCACTAACATCGTAGTCTCTTATCTAGTTGTGAAGACATTTACCAGACCTGTCATCATCTTGAAAGTATTTACATCTGGAAAATTAAATATCAGTGCATCTGAATACCATGTACAACACTTCTACCTTTTTTCATTTTGCTATTTCCATTAAACAGTTTATTTCTATGTAGTAATAAATACCTTGGTTTCTTCTTTTCTCCAAATACATTGGTCCCTTCCTCAATGTATGTGAATCCCTAAAACAGTGTCTTGCATGATGAAAGTATTTAGTGAATACTATCTTGGTGTAATAGTTGTTGCTATTGTTCTTCTTATTATAATTAACACCCATATGGACCCGATGGTTTATCATTTTGGCCACTTTTTTTAATTATTTCTTTTGATTCAGTGGCCTTGTTCTTCCTTCACTGTCCCCATCTGGCAAATTCTAACAGGGGCTAATCTAACCCATTGCGTTTCTGTTTCATTCTCACTATCCCATTCCCCTCAGTAAATTGATCCTTATCTTTTTTCTCCCAGTGCTCCCGACAGCACACTTTTTCTGTTTCTAACCTTGTTCCTAGTTCACATTAGGAAAGAAGAGATAGATGCTGACAGTGAAATAATACTCAGCAATTAGAAGCAATTGACTAGTTGTTCACTCATCAGCATGGATAGATTGTGAAAACATACTGCGGAGTGGAAAAAAAGAAAGGTAAGGAAGAGAAGGAGATGTAGAGTACAATGCAACATCTGTGCTGATTAAAAATATATGAATACAAGATGACACTAAACGTGGTAGAAGCAGCTGAACCTCTTTCATAATATCTACGCCGGTCTGTTGCTGTGCTCTACTGAACGTTCTTCCTGTTTCAGCCCTTGGGCCATTAGAGTCAGTTTGTTAAAATTCATCCAAAACTTCTCACAATACTCAGAGTAAAACCCAAATTTATCCAGTGGCCAAAAAAGCATTTCCTGATTGCCTACTGTCCAGCTTTTCACTCTGGGCTCATCTAGCTCAGCCACAGTGGCCCCTTTAGTGTTTACGGAACAAGCCAGCCACTCCTTTCATCTGGTCCTCTCCCTGGGGCATCTGCTTTCCATAGTGTGTTCCCTCTGCTCATGTATTTTTCAAATATTTATTCATAAGCCTACTTTGAATACACTTTTCTAGGTACTCTAGGGAAGGAGTGGGTGGTCAGTGAACACATCTGTGAAAAGAACAGAACAATTTCTGCTTTGGAGGAGCTTGTCTTCTAGTGCACAGGGTATGGGGGGCGGGAGGAGGAGGATGGAAATGTAATTAATTATCTGCCTCTAGAAGAGACAGATATTAACAAAATGAACAATTTGTATAGCACTTTAGAAATGGGTACACTTTATCGTAAAATTAGTCAGGGACAAAAGAGAGATTCTGTAGGCATTGGGGCATAGAGGACATGTTAACATTTTAGAAAAGTGCTTAGGAAAGGCCTCGTTGGGAAAGTGATAAGCAAAGAATAGAAAGAGGTAGTGCGTCGAGCTGATTGAGTGTCTAGAGGAATTGGATTCTAGGCAAAGGAAAAGCAGGTGCAGAGGCCCTTGGTCTGGGAGGTGCAGGTTTTAAGAGCAGGTTGCTTAGTAGGAGATGAAGTTACAGAGATGTGGGATGGGCAGATGTGCAGGGCTCTGTAGACCTTTCTAAGGGTTCTTGGTTTTTGCTCTGGATGATGTGGGAAGCTCTTCAAAGGTTTTGAGCAGGGAAGAGACATGATGTTCAAATACCACTTTCTCCGTGAGACGCCCTGTCTGCCTCAGTCAAACTCCAGTCTCACTTTTCCTGGTCACTCCCCATTCTTATTCCCTGATTTCTTTTTTTGTCATAGCACTTACAAAGACCCAAATTACATGTTTTACTCATTAATTTTATTTTATTTTTCCCCTGCTTCCTCTTCTCATATTAGATAGAAAATTCACAAGGGCAGAAACATGTTTGTTTGTTTGTTTTTCTATTTCCTTCACGGACATATTCCCCAACACTGTCCTTACATGCAAGGTGCTAAGAATAGTACACGGTTGGATAGATAAACATCACACATAAAAAGTATTTGGTAAGTGCTGATAGAGACAGAGACAGAGTAGATAAATGAGAGTGGAACTAGAGATACAATGAATGAATACCTTTAAAAAAAATAGAGGGAACTTCAACCGTTTTGATAGAGTGCCAAAAAATGTTGAGTAATATTTTCTCAACTCTTGGCAAACAGATACAAATGTCTAAACGAGAGGATCTCTCAGACAAAAAAATAAATAAATTAAATTAAATTAAATTAAAATTTTAAAAAAAACCCTTTAAAATACTGATCCTCTACTATAAATTTTATTCCCTCTCTTTCCATTTTCATATCCGCCCCACTCTTGTGTTAAAGACAGAAGCATCTCTGTTACGCAAAGCGAATCCTTTCTACCTTTCCTCAGGATGATATTTCTTTAATCATTTTTAGGACATTCCTTCACAGTTTGTGCCTTCTCTTTCCAGACCACTCTCTTTTTGCTCTTGACTACACTGATACTTCTGTGTTTTCCATCTTAAAAACCAAAATCAAAGTAGGTGAAGAAGACAACTTTTGACCCTGTAGATCCTCCCGAATGCTACTCTATTTGTTTTAGAACAAAGCTTTGAGGAGTGACCTTAACTTTCTTCTTTCTTCATGGCAACTTCCAGTTCTCTTAGTCCTTTCTCAATTGGTTCATGCCCTTGTTATATACCTAACACTCTTTAGTGATGATTATCTTTCAGTTGTTAATTTTTTTGATAATTTAAAAGACATTTACATATATGTAATGTGCCATCACTCTGATAGACATTGTGAATGCAAATTTGGCAGTAGGCAGTGTTTTCTTCGCCAATCTAGCACCATCTTCTTGGGCATCAATTTATCCTCCCTTTTCTGGATGTCTATCAAAGTGAAATAAAAGATGCAGGCCTTTAAATAATAACTCACAGAAAGAAAGAAAGAAAGAAAGAAAGAAAGAAAGAAAGAAAGAAAGAAAGAAAGAAAGAAAGAAAGAAAGAAAGAAAGAAAAGCCTCTCTCTGCATGAAAACACAGTATTTATACTACAAAAAATACTGTTCCCCACAATGTAAATGACTGATTATCTATTGACCTTTGATCCTGAGGCTGAAATAGTAATTCTTTCTTTTAAGATGTTTTTTTTTAGTCTCAGAGATCCAAAACTTCTTAACTTCACTTTAAGAAAAATCAGACCAAAGGGAAAGCTCGGCATCCAAAAGTGATGTTTGAGACAAAGAAAAAGAATCCTAGGGCAGGAATCAGGGAGCGAATTCTTTAAAGGACTCGGGAACACATGGGAGAAAAGTGAATAATTTTTTTTTTAACCATAAGAAGCAACTCCCAAGTGTACTGTACTGAGAGTTAAGAATAAGAAAGAATGAAGTTCTGTCACAATCAGGAAAAAATATAAGGGGTGAACCGAGTGGTGCTTATAAGCCTTTTCCCATCCCCCAGGCAATACGGAGTTTGTATAGTGAAGACTTGGCCCAGCAGCAAAGAACTCTGCACATCAGTCTGAATCTGGGCGCTTGCTTTATTGGTTGACAAAGACAGGAGACTTGATTGTGTAAAGAACTGTACTCATGGCTTCTTCCTGTGTTAATAACATATAAAGAATAAGGCACTACCTAAGCCCTCAAGGAACTATGGCTACAGCAGAGGAACGCTTCCAAGTCAGCAGTTGCAACCAAATAAAACAATTGCTCTAATGATGTGTGCGCCAAGTGCAGCAGAGAGAGAAGAGGCACCTAGATCTGCCTTAGGGGTGTCAAGTTCGATGGCACAGTGAATGCAGCATTTGAGCTGAGAGTTTGAAATGTAAGAAGTTGGTTAGAATCCCAAGAGAGGAGCGTCCCAGGCAGTGCATAGAGTCCATATATTGGATGAAAATGTAGGGGAGCCAGGTTTGTTCTGGAATCTATACATAGTTCAGTAATGTAGGATTAAACATAGAAGTTAATCTTGTTTTAGTCCATTTTCTGTTGCTATAATGGAACACCAAAGGCTGGGTAATTTGTAAACACAAAGAAATTTCTCACACTTCTGGAAGCTGGGAAGTCCAGTATTAAGCTGCAGATGTCTGCTGCATCATCCCATGGTAAAAGGCAGAAGGACAAGAGCATGAGAGAGCAAGAGTCAAACTCACAGCCACAAGCCCTTTAAAATGAGCATTATTAGTCCATTTATGAAAGTGGAATCTTCACGGCCTAAACACCTCCCTAATTGAGGCCATACCTCCAAATACTATTGCACTGGGGACTATGTTCCAAACATATCTGCTTTAGGGGGTACCTTCAGACCACAGCAGCAAAGGAAGGGGAGAGGAGGGCTATGTGGTTGGATCAGAAAGCAGGACTGAGATGCTGAAAAGCTATTTTATGTCCCCTCAAAGAGTTTGCATTTTTATCCTGTAGGTGAATGGAAATCCATTGACACATTTTGAGAAAGGGAAGACCATGGTAAGATTTTCATGCAGAAAAGATGATTCTTCCTTGTGGCTGGAGAAACACAGAAACATAGACTCTTTCTCAAACAGAATCTTTCTCGCAGATTGAGAAAACAAAAATCATTGCTCAAGCAGTCTTCCATGAAATACAGATCTTATGATTTTCCTCAGAGCCAGTATATTTTATTCAAATGCATTTGAGGAAAAACTTCACACTCTATCTGCTTAGAAGTTTATGATGCACATTAAACATCCTCAAGTGTCTTTAGTAAAGAAAACCACATAATCAATTCAACCTTGTGTTTCCCAAACTTACCTGACCTATTTTTGGTCCATGTACTTCATCACAAAAAGAAAAGTCACTCTAGCTGGTTTAAACAGAAAGGTAGGTATTTAAAAATATAAAACAAACAACTGACTCCTCAACAGAGCCCAAGTGGCAGAATGGTAAGCTCTAGAATGAGAAATAGTCCCAAGGAAAATGACAGGGCGGCTCTCCAGGGAAAGCACTGTTATCACTTCAACCCGTCACCTCAGTTCACGCCAATGAGAACTGAGATGGCACGTCAGAAATTCTTCCACAGGTGCCCAGGCAAAACTGGCCATTTCACTGCTAAGGTCTTCAAAAGGTTACCTTTGTGTAATTTCACTCTATTCCCCTTTAAGAGTGATTATATCAGTATATCCGACTGGAAGAGCCCAGGTAAATCTCAGCATTCTATCTGCAAGGGAGACTGAGAACCTGAATTCAGGTTTTGACAGAGAAAGCAGGGGTCATTTTGAAGGCATCTAAAATATAGACGCTTTAAAACATGGTGAGTAGCCACCATACAATAAACAAGAAGCAGGGCTAAAGGGCCCCATTTCTATGTACTGCCTATTTGTTAACTCATACCTTCTTGGAACAAATACCCTTTGTAAACACACTCTGAAAAACACTGAATCAGAAACAAGGTGCGTGGTAAGAAGGCTATGGATACACCAAAACCTTTAAGTCTTTGTAGGTTCTATAACTCAGCATTTTCACATAAAATTTTCCCATCCTGGTTGTATTTATCCAAAAATACGATCACTGTAGCATTCTATTTTATAACAAATATCTAATAGCTTCGACATTAGTTAAATACATATGGTAAAAGTGGAACAAAAGGTAGTTTTTGGTAGACAAGGAAAATTTTAAAATAATTTCTTGGCTTTTAGGTTAAAGAAATATTTCTCTGTTGACAGCCACTGGTGAAATTCTTAAGGGTTGTGAGGGTAAAGAGTATAAATAGAAATTTAAACAGGAGTACATTCCAAAAGATGCTGTTTTTATACCTCACCTGCTTCTGTTTTCCCAGGCAAAGAGTATGTGAAATGCGAGAAAAAAAATTAGGTAAGAGCTGAGTTATGAAAAAAGGAGAGTGTTTTAGTTTCTTGAGGCTTCCATGACAAATGATCATGAACTTGGTGGCTTACAGTAACAGTAATTTATTTTGTCACGGTTCTGAAGGATAGAAGTCTGAAGTCAAGGTGTTATCAGGGAATCAAGGAGAATTCATTTCTGGCGTCATTTGACTTCTGGTGGCTGCTAGCATTCCTTGATTTATGGCTGCATCACTCCAGTCTCCACCTCTGCGGTCACATGGTCTCCTTTTCTTCTTTGTCTCAAGTCTCCCTCTGCCTTTTTCTTATAAAGACACTGATCATGGGCTTTAGACCCACCTTGGATGATTCAGGATGATCTAATCTCAAAACATCTAACTTAATTACATCCACAAAGACCCTTTTTCCAAATAAGGTGACATGCATAGGTTCCAGAGATTATGTTGTGGACATACCTTTTTGGGAGCCACCATTAAGTTCACTACAGAGCAGGAAAGTAAAAGCCATGATCACTAACTTTTGTACTCACCAGGGTCACTCCTATAGCAGGGGGTGGGGTGAGGGAAAGAGCTCTCTAACATTTTTAGGGGGTGGACTCTTTGGGTTCTCCAGAGAAACCGAACAAATAGAGTGTGTGGGGTGTGTGTGTGTGTGTGTGTGTGTGTGTGTGTGTGTGTGTACATAAAGGGGATGAGAGAGAGAACAGGAGACAGAATTTTTTTTTTTTTTTTTTTTTTTTTTTTTTTTAGGAATTGCCATTGTTTTATGTAATTGTGGAGGTGGAAGTTTAAATGTACATGTTAGATTGGCAGGCTAAAAACTTAGAAAGAGTTACAGTCAGAGTCCAAAGGACATCTACTGCAGAATTTCCTCTTGTTCAGGGGAGGTCAGTTTTTTGTTCTAGTAAGGCTTTCAACAGATTGGATGAGGCCCTCTCACATTATGGAGGGTAATCTGCTTTACTCAAAGTCCAGTGACTTAAATATTAACCCCTTCTAAGAATACACCTCCACTGAAACATCCAGAATAATGTGTGGCTAAATATCTAGGCATTGTGTCCCAGTTAAGTTGACACATGAAATTAACCATTAAAGGTGGGGCGACTCTAAAACAAAGAAATAGTCCCTTCTCCTTTCCTGGAAATTTCTCATGGCAGGAGTTTATTAAAGCATGCTTTCAAGCAGAGATTGAGGAAATGTGTGTTTTGTCTAGGTGGGGGAGCCTGCAAGACACACTCCTTCCCTCCTCTTTCCCCTCATGAGTTGTCTTAGGATGTCAGAATGTAGGAATATAACTTACATGGCTCACGTGAACCTCAGAGAGAAGGGCTAGAGCTGAAGTTACTCAGCCAAGTGATGGAGTATAAAACTACCTAGGGATTTAGCACTTGATGCTGGCAGAAATTAAAAAGAGATAGGCTGAAGATCTTTTAAAAGCTGGGGGAAACTGACATTCTCCTTGCCAAGTGCACTATAGCATTGCAGATCAGGGACTTCAGATCAAATTAAATTTAGAGTACAGGTACCAGTCTTCCACTCACCAGTGCCAAGTTAAAGATTTAGCCAACAACGGGCTGCACCAGCACCAGGGACCAGACTGCAGAGGGATAGAGATGGGAGGAGTAAGCAGAGGAAGACGATCTGGTCCCCAGCACACATTCATCTGCCGTGCATAACCTTCCCCCAGCACACAGACCCTATCTCAGAAAGGAAAAGCAACCTTGAATGTGATAAAATTTTCATCCAAATAAGATTCCCTTTTCTTTCATTTTAAAATTAAGATCTTGCACCATCACCGAAAACCGAGGTTTCCTAATTAGATTGAGGTTGGTTTTTGAGATGTGTTAGCTCCTTAAATTTCAAGTATCATACAAAATTTTACCATATAACATGTTGCTCCAGAATTTCATTTAATTATGTCGTAGGACTTTCTCCTTAAGGTCCTTGTCACACGACCGTAAAAGATTGGGCTCCCAGACACTTTGAAAGGTGAGAAGGGCAGGGTTTATTGGGTGAAAAGGAAAAAAAAAAAAGTGAAACAGGGATGCTCAGTAAAACAAGAGTCCTGCTAACAGGCTTCCCACCACACAGACTGAATCCCAGGTACCACCTGGAACACGGGAGGCCTGGCTTCTCCCCACTGCAAGCAGCGCGGACTTCCTGAGGCTCCACCCCAGGGCACACTCCTCCCAGTGTGCAGGGCCCCTGGAGCTTCTCCAGTGACACCTTCATACTGGACTGTCTGAATTACATGAAAAAATATTTATTATACATTATTCAATGAAAAATGGCAAGTTGTAAAATGGCATATGTAATAGGGCATCATGTTTCCATAGTTAAAATATTGTTAGAAGTATTATATAATATATACAAATAATATGAAGTAAGCATTAAAGGGCTGAAAAGACATAGTTGAAAAAGCTAGCAGTGCTTATCTCTGGAGTGCAACTCTGGTTGATTTTTATTTTCCATTTTTAGTTTATCTGTATTTCATGAACTTCTAAGAACAACAACAACAACAACAAAAAAGGAAAATTATTGTCCTCTGGGTAGAATTAAATTGACACCCAACTTTCATATTTAGTCTCTTTTGAGTTTGTTACATATAAATATATCCTTGAATCTGATCACTACTGTGGACTGGTACAATCCATTCTCTAGATATGATCAACTGTTTTCTAAAGCATCTCCTGATGATGAATACATTAAACACCCGCATTTCACGGAAAGAAACAACCAGAGGGAACAATTTTCAAATCCTGTTTTTAAGGTTCAGTTTCACCTGTCTTAACAACCATGAGATTCTCACTCTGAGCCACAAGGCTTTGCCTCCTCAGAAGTTGGGTTTGAAGATTGCTGAACTGTAATTTTTTAAAAGCATTTTTGCTGTGCCTCAAATTGCCTCTCTCGGTTTCTAACAGCACTATTTTTACGCTGTTCAAATATTTGATTTAGTATACTTTCATGTATGTTTTATTTTCATAGCTGTTTCCTTTATTAATGGGTATTGCTTTTTTTTTTTTTTTCATTTTATCTTAAGCTTCAGTTAAGGACACAGCTGTATGATCTATTGTTCCTAGAATGACTTCAAATTTTCTCATTACTGCAAGACATTAAGTTGCCAAGATATGATTTACTTTAGTAAGTGCCTTTTATGTCATCTACGTTGGAGAGTTTTTGTGACTGTTATTTAAATTTCATTTTCCTGGCAATCTGTCTCAGTGTTAAAAAACAAAGGAGAGACTCTACGTTGGAATCGACTAAGCAACGTAAAACATTAGATAACTCATTAGGCAGACAGCACCAGGACAGACCGCACACCACATGAAGCGAGGGCAGCCACCTGGGAAAGGCAAGGCAAGAGGTGCTCCTTGGCACTGCCTTTCCAAATGTGTTCCTATCAGCTGCACACATTTCCGAATATGTGCAGGCAAAGAGAAGCCACAGAAGTGGAAAATTGGAAGGCGGAAAAAAAATCCTCTCAGGCAAAGATCTAAAGTTAATTTTAAAGAAAGTTTAGGTGGAGGATGCTTGCTGGAATTTGATAAAGGTAAAAAGTAAAATAGAAGGCTTCTGTTGTGGTGCTGGGAACTGTGCTGAATTGACTGATAAGAAAATAAAATTGTGTAAACAAATTTAAGGCGATGGTGAAGGAGTTCAGTCATGCTGAGGAGTTACTTAGCAAGGCTCAGAAGGCTGTCACCATATCTATTGGAGAATGTGACATTTTACATTTTGTATTTAGTATGTGATATTTGGAGTAAAAAGTAAGGTAGATAGAAACAGTCTCATTCAAATCATTGCTCCACTGAGTGGCAAAATATTTCAATATAATGCATTAAGCAAGAATGAATAATTTAAAATATTGGGCTAAAACAAATGTTTCAGGGAAGCAAAATAACACACTTTATGTATAAGTATTACTTTAAAAGTTACTAAGATCATTTAACAGTCATATTTTATTTGCTGATAATGTCTAAGGCCATTATTTTTACTCCTTTGATTTATAGTGTGCACTTAATTTTAAGACCTCCTGGGACATGTAAATTGCAAAATCCTGAATGATTTAAACAATGGCACAACAACAATGGCACTTAAGGACTCTGTGAGCACCACCACACCACTGTTACTCATATCAGCAGACTTTCGGTATATTATCTCAAAATAATGTTGTTGAATTATTCCCATTCTTGCCATCATGTATATTCCTGTTCAATGGCATTAACCTAAAAACCATTTAATTGTAAAGTATAAAGCTCATAAAATATGCTTTCTAGAAAGATTTCTGACAATACTTTACAGCTAGTCTCAGTTATTTTTTCCTCTAATGATATCATCCACAGAAATTGTCTTTGTTTAAAAACAAACAAACAAAAAAGGCAAGATAGTATTGCTGTATTATGCACCTTACATATCAACAATCTTATCAGGTAGGACTACATTAGTTTTTATGAAGGAAGTAAATCAAGGCATAAAAATGTTAGACAAGTTTTTCCAGTGTCAGTTAATAGCATAGGACTGGAGCAAAATTCTCCAGCAAGGCTCAAACCCAAGCTGTCTTGGCTTAGTTTTGAAACAAAGGAGAAATTCTTCTCTTTTCACTTCAGGTTTATTCAGTGTATTTTGTTCTGATATTTAAAGCCAATAATAAAAACTATAAAGTTTTCTCTGATGTTGTTCATGGCATGAGTTAGTAATTGCCAAACACCAAAATATTGAGAAACATTTGTACTTTGGACCACATTTTTCAACTTTTTGTTTGTATTTTCCTTCCTTTCTGTTGGCCAAGAGAGAACAATATAACAACAACAACAACCATAAATTAGGCAGAAAATTAGGACAATTTCCTAAAGCAGGAAATGGAGGAAGTGTGGGTAACTAAGATATACCGCACTTAAAATAGCCAGACATCCTGGCAGGTGACAGTTTGGCAGCAGTTGCCCATAAAGCCATTAGCATGAGGAAGATCTCGTGGAAAGTGTTGCAATCCCAGCCAAATGGTATTCAGAGGTTTGTGCTTGATCTTTACGAATAACATATGAGTAGTGTAATTGAACAGAAAACTAAAACAAATTAAATACTGGCATCCACTGAATAAGAACCTGAGATTTGTAGTATGGATTTATTTGAAAGAGGAACAAGATGTGAAAGTAAAAATTAATCCTGATGATGATAAGACTGAAATATTTCTGAAGGAACAGCAACAGTTTTCCAATAGATCGGGGACAAAGTTAACAGAAAATCATGTTTCTAACAGAATCGTATCCAAGGCCATACCTTGCCTTTAAAATTACTAATAATTTTTCTTTCAGAGTGATTGCTACTTTCTTACTGATGGCATGCCCAGCCCTATCTCATTTCTCCCACCACTTGAGAAACGATTATTGAAATAGATAATTGCAGAACCATTGCACTTTGCTCCCACTTCCGCGTTCCTCTTGGAATCAGCCAGCACAGGCCAACACCCTATGACAGGTCCTCTTCTCCCCGTCTCCTTCCACGTTGCCCCACAGTGGTTCTGCTATATGTTATCCCTGCTTCAGGAAACTAGGGAGCCCTCCTTTATTTCACTCTGTTTGTGTTCCTGGTCACCTTTGGTCAATGGGCTTTAATAAAAAAAAGAGACCAGTTCTTAGAACAAACATACTTGGACAAATGAGATTTTCTGCTGCCGTGAAACTGGCATATGGTAAATCTGACTAGACTCAGATTTTGTTCTAAAATCTTGAGAAGAGCTAATTAATAAAGTTAACTGGCCCCAGCTATAATGTTCAGAAAGCTCAAAGGCTAGAAGTGAAGAAGCGAAATATAGACAAAAATTAATTATACCATAGTTCTCTAATTTTGCTTTTAAGGCTAGAATTATATATCCTTGAGATCGTTGATCTTTTAGGTAATACAGTATGGGAATCAGACACTATGTTTGTTTGAATATTTAATCTTAATGTCAATCTGCAATGTATGTGTTTCAAAAGACCTAAGTGTTTTCTGTGTTAATGGGTTTTAAATTTTGTCTTTGTTTTATTCTACAAAAGGAATTTCAGTGCCTATAAATATTAGCAGAACAATTCAATCCGTATCCCAAGGACGTTTGTATTTCCTATAAGTTTTTTGAAACTAGGCTTTCATGTACTGTTTAGGGTTATTTTGAAGACAGTACGAGCAGAAGAGATGCATTGTTTTACTCCCAAAATTTCATTTTGAAGCATAAATATTCTACAACATTTTAAACCTTGAATATATTCTAATACAAAGTTTAGTCTTAAGGATTTTTCTAAGCCTCTCTTTTTGTTTACCAAAAAAAAAAAAAAAAAAGTGAAAAGAAAAGAAAAACAGTACCTAAACCTCATTATAAATTCCTGACTGTGCAGTAAAGGTGCAGCTGTTAGCTATTCATCACTGAAACTTCGCTTTGTTTCTATTGACAGATCATTTTAATAACCACAATTCTCCAGTTGATGTAAAGTAGTCCACATTTTTATGCTTGTGCAATTTATTATTTGACTGCCTAAAATAGGAAGTTTTATTTTCTGCACTCCTTCTTGGTAATTCTTCTTCCTTAGAGTACATTTCTTTCTTCTCTTTAAAGTACACTTGAATAACAATGATTGCCTTTTCTAAAAAAAAATTTTAGTCTGCTATTTTAGTGAGACTTGACAGATAATATGAAACTATTTAAATAGAAGATAGAGTCATGCGACCTACTATACTTGGTTTCTATTTTCTATGCTGGTTGGCTGTAATTTTGATCTTTTCTGTCTGATTTTATAGAATGTTTGAGCTAAGTAATTTGTGTAAAAAGATGAAAAAAGTAACATATACATCAGGGACAACGTCTACTGTTGTACAGGATAGAAAGACTAATGTGTGCGCGTTTGATTCTGTTTAACATTTTCCAGTTGTCTCTACACACTCCCAAACTCTCTATCCTTTCTGCGTACCAAAAGGTGACAAACAGGCTCATTCTTTTGGTCATGGTTGGTCTAAGAATCAATACAGCAATGATATTCTTTTTAACAGTAAAGCACCTCTTCCATATTATTCTCTAAGTGAATGAAGTGACAAAATCTAAAGAAAATACACTCTGGTTTCATTCATGACAACAAATAAGACTTGGGTTGTCAACTTTTTCACTTTATGTGTTGAACTATGAAGCTGAAAAATACTAACGCATGAAATAAGAAATCACAGTGCTTTACAGAGACGTGCTCTAGCATGTCTCAGGCTAGCTGGGTGGAAACCGGTTACAGAAGAACCTGATAAAGCTTATATTTTTAGTCTGAGGGGAAAAAAATGATAGCTCAAAAGACTCTTTTCATTGCCCTTGATGATTTTGTTCTTCATTGCATTTCCTTATTTCTTGCTAAAGCTGTTTTGCTGAAGGCTACAATATACCAAGAATGAGAGCTAGTGGAGTGGAAGTCAGTCAGCTTTGAAGCTAAGTGGCCAGACTGCCTCCCTCCGGCAAAAATATCTCCTTACGATAAAACAGAATTCCTTTATAATGGGCCTGGTGAACTTCTAAGAGATTATCTAAGTGTCAGGACCAGTTTAGAATGAACTTAGGATGCCATTTTGAAGGAGGAAAAGACCGTGTTTGTTCAAGTAAGCCTTAAAAATAAGACTGAAGTTTACTTTTCTTTTTCTTCCAGCAGGGCAAGGCAGGATGAAGCTAGGGACCTGGAAGAGCTATCATCAGCATCAGAGAAAGAGGTCATGGCCGCAAATTGTTGCAATTTAAGAAAGAATTTGGGGAGCCAATATGTCTGCCTTTACCGAATTCAGGTTCAGTACAAAATTCCCTGACTTTTAATATCACATCACTACGGATTTGAAGCTGCATCCTCTAAATGGAGAGAATCTTCTTCTACTTCTCAGCTTCTCTTCCTAAGATATCCACAACCCAGCAGAGTTAATTTCGAGTGACTCAATCCTGGTTATTGTCTTTGGAAAGTCTTGCTGGTCTGACGACATTAGCCACAGTAGGTCTATTATCAAGATGTGGGCAGACTATGTGTTTGCTAATCACGTCTCTTTACTCCATCATAGTTCCTCAGGGTACAAGATTAATAACTGAAAATAACCTGCGTACTTTGCTGGCCCTTTGCTGTTTTTTTCAATATATAGTATGAGTCCCCTCCATTCACAGAGAACTTCATTCCATGAGCAGGGTAATCCAGTAGTGCAACGGGAATTTCCCCCAAAATTCTGTTGTTTTTCCCAAATAATGTATGGTAGAAGCCATCAACATTCCAGCTTACTTGCTTAATTATTTCAAGAAAAAAAATTTCATTATTTACAAGGTTATTATGTGGCTATAGATAAATCCAAGTTGACATAACTATGCCGAACCCATTTGTAGCCCCATTCCAATTAAAAAATCTTGAAGTTCTCTCTCCGAATGAAAAATGGGTATCACCTTATATGTACGCAACTGATATGATTTGTATTTGTGTCCCCACCCAAATCTCATGTTGAAGTATAATCTCCAATGCTGCAGGTAGGGCCTGGTGTGAGGGGACAGGATTATGGGAGCCATTTCTAATGGTTTAGCACCATCCCTCTAGTGCCTTTTCATGATAAGTTCTCATGAGCTCTAGTTGTTTAGAAGTGTATAGCACCTCCTCACTTTCTGATTTCCTCTTGCTCTGGCCATGTGAAGTAACTCTCCTGCTTTGCCTTCCGGAAAGATTGTACATTTCCTGAGGTCTCCCCAGAAGCAGAGAAGATGGCCAGCTTCACGCTTCCTGTACAGTCTGTGGAACTGCGGGCCATTAAACCTCTTTTCTTTATAAATTATCTGGTCTCAGCTGGGCGCGGTGGCTCACGCCTGTAATTCCAGCACTTTGGGAGGCCGAGGCAGGCGGATCACAAGGTCAGGAGATGGAGACCATCCTGGCGAACACGGTGAAACCCCGTCTCTACTAAAAACACAAAAAATGAGCCGGGCGAGGTGGCGGCGCCTGTGGTCCCAGCTCCTCGGGAGGCTGAGGCAGGAGAATGGCGGGAACCCGGGGGGCGGAGCTTGCAGGGAGCCAAGATGGCGCCGCTCACTCCAGCCTGGGCCACAGAGCCAGACTCCGTCTCAAAAAATAATAATAAATAAATAAATAAATAAATAATCTCGTCTCAGGTATTTCTTTATATAAGAATGGACTAATACAGCAACTGAAGGGCCCTCTGGTACCTTTCCCAAAGTGGAGAAAGATGAGTTGCAGGGGTAATTATATCTTCTAGAAATCCATATTGTCAGGCAAGGCAAAGAGGTAACTGTCTCCTTTATTAAAAATTAAAACAAAATAATACTTTAAACAAGCCATAGACCTAAATTATTTTTGGTGGGTAATTGTCTAAATAATATGTGTCCATTATTTGGCTTAGTGTGATATACATGGCACCCAGGTTATCATAATGGGGACCCTACTGAAATATGTCAACCCCTAGCTGATTCAATTTAGATGTGAAATTTTAAAAAGGAGTATTTTTGAGTAATATGATTAATATATTCTGCTCGTGAAACATCCTCACTGTTTTTGTTTTGTATCATTTCAGTTGGGAAAAACAGCTCCTTGATTGTGAATGTCGTTCAGCATTAGTGTCAAATGTTAATGAAATAAATTCAAGCTATTTAAGATGCCATATGATGGATGCTTAAAATCCATACTTTTAAGTTATTTGGTTCTAACTGCTCAGTTTTGATTCATTTTTCTTTTTGCTAAATAGACACGCAAATGGGAACCAAGGCTCTCACCTTAATGTCAAGACCTGGAGAATGAAACCAGTGGGTATCATTTTTAGCTGCTTTGTAGGAATCAGTTAAGAAACGTTCATGCTAGCTCTGTTGTTTTTTCTGTTCTTAGGACAGTGTTTAGCATATTTTAATAGATTTCCATTAAATCTTTCGAATCTTGGGTTCTCTGGGGCTAAGAAACTGACTTTGATGTTTTTATTCTTGCCATTCAAAACACTTCTCCATCGAAACAACTCCTAAAAATTTCTCTCTTACTCAGAATGCACATGGAATGGGAAATTCATAAACTGAGAAAAAGATTTTTGCATCATTCATGAGTGTAGATTTTCTAAGCTTACTGGATATACTGTGGTTATTAAAGTGGCCTGCCAGGTGAGACAAGTATGTTGCTAGGCTTAGGCTGTTTAGTTGTTCAGACAGAACAACTGGGAGCTGTTATGTATGTAAATGCAAATTCTTTATTTGTTCAGAAGGATTTGGGACAAAAATGAACCATGACTCCTAAAATCGCTAGACCACCTTGGGGAGGCAGGTTTAAAAGCTGTCTGTATTAGACAGGATAGTTGATGCTAGTTGCTGTAGCAAATAACATCCAAACCTCAATGGCGTAACATGCACACATTTTTTTTTTCTAGAACCATGCACTGTATGTTTGAATGTTGACAGAGAAGGCATTGTTACAAGAAGCTGTCTGAATGTAATCAGAAATTACTGATTAATAAACTGTTGAAATTGGAAGTACGTTTATTTTCAATTTATATTGCAGAGGTGATGTGAAGACAATAATTATATTATTATTTTGGCTATTAAACTCATTGATTTAAAAACACATTCAGACTTCGAGAATGAAGAATGTTAGTAGCATATCTCTCCCATAGACCTAGTTGCTATAAAGGTCTTACTTTTCCCCTCTTCTCTTCTTTTGGTGACATCATAGTGTCCTCAATATTTTTGCCAAGAAATTCCCATCTCAGGACTTTTAAACTGCTCTTCTCTTTGCCTAGAATATTCTTTCTTAAGACAATAGCCTGACTTGATCCTTCACTTCATTCAGATTTCCAGAGAGCATTTCTTTAGCCCCTCGTGTGAAATAGAATCTCTTCCAGTCACTCTTTATTCAACATTTTTCCCCCAAAACTGTTTATCCCTATTATATTTGTTTACCACCTAGTTCCTCTGTTAGAATATAAGCACCATGATGGCAAAAAATATTGCCCTTTTTGTTCACCACTCTATGTCCAGTGGTTAGGGGGTTCACCGCTCTGTGTCCAGTGGTTAGGGGACTGTATCTCTAGTGCTTAGTTTCTGGCACATGGTAGGCATTCAATACATATGGATTGAGTAAATGAATACAGGGTCCAAACTATTGCTGCTACCCCACCATACATTATTGCACTCTCACATCTCAGTCTGATACATTTTGAGTGTCCCTTCTGAGCAAAGTTTTCCTCCACATTTGCGGTTAAAGGATTCTGGCTTTTTTCATTATATGACTCTGATATGGCTGAGATGTTTGCATTAAGCCTCGGGGCAAAGGAGAGAGAGGGCTCTAGTTGAATATCTCTGGGAGATTTTAACATACAGGCCAAAAAGAAGGAAATATCACTTGCATTCATATTTCATTGGCCAAAATTTATCACATGGATTTCCAAGCTATCCTAAAAAGAATGCTAAGGCTAAGAAATATTCTTTCTGCATTCTTGAAAACAGAAAATGGACTGGATGAGCATCTAACCAGGGTCTGCTAGAGTGCCCTTGACAAAAGCCAGTTTCTGCTGCATTTTTGGTGAGTTTGTGAAGCTCATAATAGCAAATTTGTGGTGAACAGAAAGACTGTTGTGGTGGCAAACCTCATCATAAATCCTGCGCAACTCATTTTAGAGACCTAAAGATACAGTGGGTTTCCGCAAGTATTATAGACCATTTATTGAAGTTATACCTAGATTTTTGTATTAGGGTTCACTTAGAGGGATAACTAATAGGATATATACACACACACACACACACACACACACACACACATCCTATCCTAGCCTATATATGAGTTTATTAAATATTAACTTACATGATCACAAGGTTCCACAAAAGCATAGCGACTCACCCTTGTATTCCCAGCACTTTGGGAGGCCGAGGCAGGCAGATCACTTGAGGTCAGGAGTTCAACATCAGCCTGGCTAACATGGTGAAACTCCATCTCTACTAAAAAATATATACAAAAATTAGCTGGGCACAGTGGCAGGCACCTGTAATCCCAGCTATTTGGGAGGCTGAGGCAGAAGAATCCCTTGAACCCAGGAGGCAGAGGTTGCAGTGTGCTGCTTGCCCAACTCACTTCAGAAATAAAATGAAGCCACTCTACTTTGTTTTTGGTCATTTTGGATGTCTTTAGTTTTCATGTCTTTCACCTAAATTAACTACAATTAACTTAAAAATGGAGAATTTTAAACAAATTTTATACCCTGAGGTGAACCATTAGCTCCTAGGCATAATTTAAAAATTGCCTAAGCAGTGCCTGATTCTGATTGTCCCAGATCATTTATGTAAAATATATACAAAGAGGGATGTTAACCATCATTTCCTGGGCAATTAAGAATTTGGGGCCGGGCGCGGTGGCTCAGGCCTGTAATCCCAGCACTTTGGGAGGCAGAGGCGGGCGGATCACGAGGTCAGCAGATCGAGACCATCCTGGCTAACACGGTGAAACCCCGTCTCTACTAAAAAAATACAAAAAAGATCTAGCTGGGCGTGGTGGCGGCGCCTGTGGTCCCAGCTACTCGGGAGGCTGAGGCAGGAGAATGGCAGGAACCCGGGGGGCGGAGCTTGCAGTGAGCTGAGATCCGGCCACTGCACTCCAGCCCGGGCAACAGAGTGAGACTCTGTCTCAAAAAAAAAAAAAAAAAAAAAAGAATTTGGAACTTTCTTCCTGCACTCTTTACTTGCTGTAAGCTTAACAACAGATAGTATACTAAGGAGAATGAGTTTCAGGATTTCAACCCTTATAAAACCCCAAGGACAGGGCCTTTTATGTCCTACATCTCCCTTGTTCTTTCCTGGACTTCTGATTGAGAGGAATGCAAAATGCAAAAAAGTCTTAACTTTTAGAATATGGTCAAATCCAAAGTAGGCTGCTCTGCCTGGCCTAATACTAATCCTAGACCATCAGTCTGGGACCTGTTATAGACTGAACGTGTCTCCCCCAGATTAATATGCTGAAGCCTAAGGTCCCAATGTGATGAGCTTCGGGGGTGGGGCCTTTGGGAGGTGACTGGGTCAAGAGGGTGGAATTGGTGCCCTTATGAAATGGACCACAGAGAGCTCTCTCTTGCTTTCTTTCCATCATGTGAGGATACAAGAAGTTGTCAATCTGCAACCCAGGCAAGAATCCTCACCCAAATCCTGCCATACTGGCACCCTGACTGTGGTCTTCCATCTTCCAGAACTGTGAGAAATAAGTTTCTGTTGTTTATAAGTCACCAGTACTTTGATACTATGGTACTTCAATACTGTGGTACTTTGATACTATGGTACTTTGATACTGTGGTACTTCGATACTAAGTACTATGGTACTTCGCTGTAGCAGCCCTGACTGACTAAGGCCTCAAAGTAGCCAGCCGTGAATTGATGTCTGCTTGAGTTCTCCTACAAATTCTCTCTGTGGATTCATTTTCTCCTTCTCAGTTAAAGATGTAGTCTCACATGCTTCTTTACAGAACCTGTCATCTTCTGGCACTTTCTAAGAGGTATCTCCTGTGAACTATCCTTGGAAAATTCACACAAATAGTTCTATCTTACAGGAGTGTTCTTACTCTGTGGTTTGGGGGCCAAGTTCAATTTTTCTCTTTCTCTTTTCTTCTGAGAGTCTAGTTCAACAAATAGCGCTTTGCAAAGATGTATTAAATCAATTCATGGCAAATACTAGGTACACTATTTTTGTTTCTTATGATAACACTTGCCATGGTAATGTCTTGCCGTGTTTAGTTCTGTGGCATAATTTGATGAAGGTACCGCTAGATATTGTGTCACATATAATAATATTGCAACAAATTGCAACAACTCTAAGCCAGGGAGCCTATGAGAAATAGTTTCATTATAAGCAAAAAATTGTAGTACATTTAATTATCACTTTTCTTAAAGCAAAACAGTAAATGGTGTAACTCAAACAACAAGTTTCACAAATGTTGTTGAGACACAACCTGTTCTGTTTGTTCCTGGGCTTAGTCTGCTGATACAGGCCCTCAGGAGCTGCTGTGTGGATAGCACTATGCTCAAGAGAGAGCGTTGCTGTTAAATCTTACTATTTGCCCACTCCCAGTATTTTTCCTTGGTCCTCTTATCTCTTTAGTTCATATTCCCCACCAAGTTTCTGCCTTCTCTAATGCGTGGCCTCTGGCTTGGATTATCGGGCATTTTCTGTTTCATTCGTATCTACTTATCAACGGGGGCAGAAATAGAATGAAGTGGAGAAAGATGCTCGTGAACGTTGGGAGAATCTAATAAGGTATCTACTTTATGCCAGGAGAGTCATCTTTGCAATACAGAATGACTGATTTTCTCAATTTTTTTTGGTGGATACCTTGTTAGACCAAAAGAGTATCTGTCTCTTTTCCAGCTTTGAGATACATTATATTAATAGAAGCTCCATTTCTATTACTTGTAATTAAGAAGGCAGCTAAGAGGAAAGCAGGTTTCTACTTGGAAGAAGGAAGAAATCTGACCATCAAGACATTGTTATTTGTGCCTATTTTAATTGATTCAGGTTAATTTGTAGTGACAGATTCCTTACCCTCATAAAGAACTCTTATGGGGCCAGGCATGGTGGCTCACTCCTATAATCTTAGCAAGACGGGTGCATTGTTTGACCTCAGGAGTTCTAGACCAGCCTGGGCAACATGGCGAAAACTTCTCTACAAAAAATACAAAAATTTGCTGGACATGGTGGCGCAAGCCTGTAATCCCAGCTACTTGGGGAGCTGAGGTGGGAGGATTCCTTGAACTCAGGAGGTGGAGGCTGCCGTGAGCCGAGATCGTGCCACTGTACTCCAGCCTGGGTGAGACAGCGAGACTCTGTCAGAAAACAAACAAAAAAAGTCGTAGGGAAGGGAAGAGGGATTATAAACTTATAGAAGGAAAAATGTCAAATTGAGATATCTTGGAAGATTGAGAATTTTCTTGGTCCCAGACATTGTCCTCCGAATAAGACTGTTAAAGATAAAATATAAAGTTTCAGGGGAAAATCAATAAATACAGTCAATTTCATTAAATAAGCCAGAGAGAAGTTGAGCATTGCTATTCATTTTTGAATATTTGATGTCATAAGAAAAAGATATTTTTCTTGGCTACAAATTTTGGAGCTACTGCTTCCTCCTGGGAATGGCAGACTAAGAGATTAAAAAAAAAAAAACAGTTTCCCAGAATTTTCCATAAAATAATTTGTCATTATAATGATTTTGCTTGAATTAGACAATCTGTTTTGAATTCTGCCTAGGATAGTGACATTACTAATGTGAGTTTTTCATTTATTTTGGCAAATATTTTATTTTAGTTGCATTATTTCCCAGTTATTTTGCTATTCATTAATGTCCTCATCGTTGGGTGGGGCAGAGAGGTTTGTGCAGTAAAAAGAAGCAGCTTAGTTTGAATAAATCACATTTGCATCTAATTATGAGCAAGCACAAATGTATTTTTTTTTAAAAAAAGAGTATGTCTGGGGTCAAAGCAAGTAAAAAATCTTTAAATCATATATATATACTCTTAGCTTGTCTTATCTTTCACAAGTATGTTGAAATACACCTAGATATGTCCTTACCTGCCATTTATAATATAATATCCCTAATTTTATAAAGTTTATGGAAACTCTGCTTAGAATTGTTTTATTTAGTAAACTGCCTCATGTGTATTCATAACTCTTAATGTAATTACTTTAATGCTATGATGTTATGATTAGTGGAAAAGACATTTTATATCACCACTTTGGAAGCATAATTCCATGAGTTAGTGATATTTGTGAACCAGAAATGAACATTACACAAAGAGCAAGCACAAAATAAGTGGTCAGCATATAAAGTAGTGTTTTACTGGTACTTCAAATAGAGCATTTCCAAAAAGAACCTAATTATGTTTCTCTAAATTCTCACTTTTGATACTGCAACGCTACCCGATGTCTCAATGTGGCTCATGATACTGTTTTCCCATAGTAGAATGATTACTGTATTTATGCTTCTGTCTCAGAAGTCATCAACCACCTCCTTCTTTCTTTCACCCTTTCCCTCACACATGCAATCATCAAATCGTCTAAATTAACCGAGCATATCCCCACAATCACGTTGTGTGTTATTCCTTTTCCCTCTCTGTACTATTTCGAGTTCGTAATTCATGTATCTTTTCAAAACCACTCTAATATATGTCTTCTTACTACTGTTAGTCCTACCTTTATTTTTCATCCATACAACTGACTGATACCAGAGTGGACATTCTAATGCAGGGTTACAATGGCATCAGCCCTTTGCTAGAAAAACCTTAGGAGGTGGCCCATTGCATCAGTCAGGGCTCTTGTTTTCTGTTGTATTAGTCTGCAAGCTTAGAAACTAATCCTAGGTCTCCAGCAATGAAAATTGAATGTAATAGTAGACTTATGGGAAGCTAAAAAACTAGATTTGAAAAGTGAATGAGGAGGAAGGTCAACTGGGAGATCTTTCCTGAAACACAATAACTGTATTGTAGCGGAAATGGTCTGGCCAGGATACTGCTATTGTGGCTGCAGGGCACAATTAGTGCTAGAAGAGGGGAATCTTCTTTACTGTTGGGTTCTGTGGTGTGAGATGTACTGTATCACAGAGATGGTGCATGTGCTGGAGAACCCCAAGTCAGTAGGGAAATTGAATGCCGGAGAGCCACTCCAGAAAAGTGCAAAGAACAAACAGCAATGACCACAAATGTCAATTAAATACATGACTAAGGCTTAAACCTGTTAAAAATGCATTCAAATTTCTTTCTAAGGTGACTTTATATTTTCAAAATGATAATTGCTTACGGAAGTGTTCCCTTCCAACTCATCAGCTATGCATTCTCACCCTGGACATCTGATCATTCTTTTAAACAGCTGCATACTGTTCATACTGAGGAACACATTGTTTCCTCAACCCAGGGTTTCTCAACCATGACACTATTGACATTATTGCCTGGATCATTCTTTATTGTGGGAAGCTGAACTTTGCGTTGTAGGATGTTTAACAGCATCCCTGGCCTCTACCTACAGAATGCCAACAACACCTCTGCAGTTGTAATAACTCAAAAGTCTCCAGACATTTCCAAATCCTTCCTAGGGAGTAAACTCACCCCAGGTTAAAAAGGAGACTAAAGAGAAACACTTACATGCAATATGAGATCCCAGAAAAAGCACATTTGTGGAAAATCTTATGAAATTCAAATAAGGACTTTAGTTTACTTAATAGTATTGTATCAATTTTATTTCCTGGTTCTGCTTTTTATGCCATGGTTACATAAAATGTTACTTTAGGAAACACTGGGTGAAGGATATATAGACATTCTCTGTGCCCTTTACAAGTTTTTTTTGGTAAGTCTGAAATTCATTCAAATAAAAATTAAAAAAATATATATATCTGAGTTGTCATCACCATTTCCTCTAGCCCTGTATTTCTCAACCTATTTTGTTAACGTTATTATACCTCCTTCGACTGCCCAAGGGCCTTTTGAGACATTTTTTCCCTAATTGTTCTCCCAATGAATTTTGGATATCATAGAGACTGTGCAGTGAATATCTGTGCTTTCTACATAAAAAGACTTAATGTTTCTTTAATTCTCCCCACCCTCCAGAACCAATTTTTGCCTTTTTTGAAAATTCACGCTCTAGGCAGAAGCGGTGATAGTCTCCTCTGACCTTCCAAAACTTTCCTTACATCAATTATACAATTATCAAATGTTGCTTTGCATTCTAATTAAAATAAGTACATGTAATACGGTTTGGCTCTGTGTCCCCACCCAAATCTCATCCTGTAACTCCCATAATTCGCACATGTTGTGGGAGGGACATGGTGGGAGATGATTGACTCGTGGGGGTGGGTCTTTCCTGTGTTGTTCTCATGATAGTGAATGGGTCTCATGAGATCTGATGGTTTTAAAAACGTGAGTTTCTCTGCACAAGCTCTCTTTTTGCCTGCTGCCATCCATGTAAGATGTGATTTGCTCCTCTTTGCCTTCTGCCATGATTGTGAGGCCTCCCCAGCCATGTGGAACTGTGAGTACAATTAAACCTCTTTCTTTTGTAAATTGCCCAGTTTTGGGTATGTCTTTATCAGCAGCGTGAACACAGACTAACACAACCTGTATGTCTTTTCTACCAGACTCATTTGCTTCTTAAGATCAGTGATGCTGTATCCTTCACTTTATATTCCTTCCACAATAGCAGACACACGAGACACTCAAAAGCCTGCAATGCTTTAAAACAGAGATTATATTCAGCTGAGATGACTTATGTATTTAATAAATGTGGTAGAATTAAAATAGATAGAAAGTACAGGAGGTCAAACCAAGAGTAAAGCTAATAAAGTAAAAAAAATAAATAAAGCAAGTTTGTAAATGGTGACATGTATTATTTGAGTAGAGTTTTATTTGAGAGGAATAGTAAGGAATTAGGCAGAAAGATGGGTGTAACAAACTTGAGGTAACAAATTTCATTTGCAATGTTATTTATTGAAAATAATATAGAATTTTTAAAAAGCTACCAGTTACACCAACCATGGATAGAATTGTAACATTTCCTGGAAAGATACATGTGTAACCTAGTCAGTAAAGTGAATTGGGCTCCATACGACAACAGAAAGCAACTCAGTCCTCTGTTTGCTGTTTCCTTCTCCTGAATGAAAGTCATTCAAGGTCAAAAGCTTTTCCAGTGAGTTTCAGGTAATAAAAAATAGTATTTTTTCCTTAATATTAAAAGTCTTGTTCAGCATTATCTTAAAACTCTGAGTTTTACCAATTAATATTTCTTCCTTCAACCAGGCTGGGAAAGTTGCAGTGGGGAAAGAGTCATAGACTGTCATTCTTTAGAGTGTTCATGGGTGAGTTTCAGAGTGAGTGACCTGATCTTTTTCTGTGAAACTTCAGTTCACCTATGTCATGCTCTTCAGAGATTCTCGTGAAGCCGCCCTCAGTTGGCTTCAGAAGAGAAGAAGCCTTCTCTGTTCCGCACGTTGGAAAGGGGAAGACATACTGATCTCTGTCTCCAGATGGATCCTTACTCTACTGTCGTCCTCAATTTCCTGTCACTCTTCCACTCCTCATATAGACGCTGGAGGTAGTTAATGGGCTAATGCTGGCAGAAAGAAGCATTATGCAAATCTTACATAGATAATATAGGAATCAATTTAAAACTAGAAGGATACTGGCATCAATTATATATATATATTTTCCACACAAAGATAGATGTTGGCTAGAAACTCTGAGATTATAGAAAAGTCTTATGATCTAGTTATATTTTAAGCCATAAATATTATAGCTGGCACACAATAGGTACTGAGTAAATGCTGGTGACCTTTATCATTTTTCTCTTCTTTTCTTAAACCCTTTTCTGAATTATATTTCTTTGTAGCCCACAAATTCAATTCTATATATGTCCTTTTTTTATAAATACGTCATATTTTAGATTCCTGTATATTTTTAACAATCCATCTGTTTCCCATGTCATGGAAAAGAAAGGAGAATTGGGTTGAAGTGAATATCATTAAAGAATATTAAAATAATGAATATATAGAAACTTGTAAGTTGTTTCTTACGTTTTTAGAAACAATTTAGAAAAATTACTGTATATTGGAAGAAACGTCATTTTGTTATTCAGTTTCCTCAACTGTATTAGTCAGGGTTCTGTAGAGCAACAAAACTAATTGTATGTACATATATATATATATATCTTGCATATATACACATATATATCTCATATATATATATGGGAGTTTATTATTAACTCACATGATCACAAGGTTCCACAATAGGCCATCGCAGGCTGAGGAGCAAGGAGAGCCAGTCCGAGTTCCAAAACTGAAGAACTTGGAGTCTGATGTTTGAGGGTAGAAAGCATCCAGCATGGGAGAAAGATGTAGGCTGGAAGGCTAGGCCAATCTCCCCTTTTCATTTTTTCTGGTTGATTTTATTCTAGCCTCACTGGCAGCTGATTAGATCGGGCTCACCCAGATTAAGGATGGCTCTGCCTTCCCCAGGCCACTGACTCAAATGTGAATCTCCTTTGGCAACACCCTCACAGACACACCCAGGTTCAATACTTTGTATCCTTCAATCCAATCAAGTTGACACTCAGTATTAACCATTACAAGCCCTCCCCTTGTTAACTGAACCCATACACATCTCCTGTGCTCATACATCATTTTCAAGTAAAGACAATAATAATTACGCCTAACACAATACAACTATGCTTTGCACAACCAGAAATGCACCAATCCCGAACCCAAATACTACTACATAAAATTAACAATACTTAAATGCTGATGTGAAGTCAATAAATCTTATGTCACATGATAAAGAGAAAGGAAATAAAATGCAGCTATTTTCTTAGTAGAAGGGTGTACATGCAAAACCACGTCTTTAACAAAAGGAGGAGGAAACACTCCTGAAAATTACAGTCCTCTTTTCTGCAGCTGGTCGTGTGGTCATAGCTGGTACTGATGACTACCTTCTTCTACGACCCTCTGTATTCCCTTTGCCTGAAGCAAGCGCCTCAGCAGGTCGTGGTGTTTTCCCTAATGGAGTGACCCAAACCTTCCTTCCTGAAGGGTCCGGGTCATTTGTAGCCCTGCCCAGATTACATTTTTGTACTTTTCCATTGACTTTAAATACAGAGCATGGTAATACTAACAGACACCCTAATGGATCTCCTGTGTTCCATGTGTGCTCTTCCTTACCTCCATTGAGAAGTAGTAGACTGATTTCATCTTGATAGTCCGGGTCAGTCACCCCAGCCAACACTGTAACTCCTTTCTTAGCCTGTTGACTTAAAGGTAGGAGGAGCCCAAAGTGACAGGTGGCAATCTTAACTTCCAGTTTAACGGAAACATTGTTGTGTCTCCTGGCGGCAGGGTTCCTCCCTCTGGATCTAAGACCTCTAGGCCAGCAGAATGTAATGTCACGGGAACAGAAAGCAAAAATTTTGCTAGTGGATCACTAGGGGTGATGGTGAGTGGTGCCAATTCCACCCCTTAATTCCTGGACCCGTGAATCCTGGTTATGGGAGAAACTATATATTGGACGCTGATTCAGAACATACACAGCTTTCTGGAGAACTTTGCCCCAGCCCTGCAAAGCATTGTCACCTAGTTGGCATTGTAACTGTGACTTAAACGGGCCATTCCACTGTTCTATCAATTCAGCTGCTTCAGCATGATGGGGAACATGGTAAGACCAGTGAACTCCATGAGGATGAGCCCACCGCTGCACTTCTTTAGTGATAAAGTGACAGCGTTGGTCAGAGGCAATGCTGTGTGGAATACCATGACGGTGGATAAGACGTTCTGTGAGTCCACGGATGGTAGTCTTGGCAGAAGCATTGCGTGCAGGATAGACAAAGCCATAACAAGAGTAAGTGTCTATTCCAGTGAGGACAAACTTCTGCCCTTTCCATGGTGGATGAGGTCCAATATAACCAACCTGCCACCAGGTAGCTGGCTGATCACCCCGAGGAATGGTACCATATCGAGGGCTCAGTGTTGGTCTCTGCTGCTGGCAAATTGGGCACTCAGCAGTGACTGTAGCCAGGTCAGCCTTGGTGAGTGGAAGTGCATGTTGCTGATCCCATGCATAACCTCTGTCCCTGCCACCATGGCCACTTTGTTCATGGGCCCATTGGGCGAAGACAGGGATGGCTGGGGAAAGAGGCTGAGTGGTGTCCACACAACGGGGTCATCCACTTGATTATTAAAATTCTCCTCTGCTGAGGTGATCCGCTGGTGAGCACTCACATGGGATACCACTATCTTCACAGTTTTTGACCACTCAGAAAGTTCCATCCACATACCTCTTCCCCAAATTTCTTTGTCACCTATTTTCCAGTTATGCTTCTTCCATGTCCCTGATCATCCAGCCAATCAATTGGCTACAGGCCATGAGTCAGCACATAATCGCACATCTTGCCATTTCTTCTTCCAGGCAAATTGAACAACCAGGTGCACTGCTCGTAGTTCTGTGCACTGGGAAGATTTTCCTTCACCGCTGTCCTAGAACGGGGCTCTAGTGCTGCAACTGTCCACTTTTGGGTGATGCCTGCATATCATGTAGAACCATCTGTGAACCTCAGGACCGAGCCTTCTCTTCTTCTGTCACCTGATCATAGGGAATCCCCTAGGAGGCCATCGGTACAGGCTGGGGAGAAAAGTCAGGGTGGCAGGAGTGGAGACCGTGGGCATTTAAGCCACTTCTTCATGTAACTTACTTGTGCCTTCAGGACCTGCTCAAGCCCGATCACAAATATACCACTTCCATTTGATGATGGAATGCTGCTGTGCACGACCCACTTTATGGCTAGATGGGTCAGAAAGCACCCAGTTCATGATAGCATTTCAGGTCACATGGTGACTTGATGGCCCATAGTCAAATGTTCAGTTTCCCCCAAAGTCCAGTAATAGGCCAAAAGCTGTCTCTCAAAAGGAGAGTACTTATCTGCAGAAGATGGCAGGACTTTGCTCCAAAATCCTAAAGGTCTCCGCTGTGATTCACCTATGGGTACCTGTCAAAGGCTCCAAACAGCATCCCTATATGACACTGACACTTCAAACAGCATTGGATCTGCTGGGTCACATGGCCCAAGTGGCAGAGCAGCTTGCACAGCAGCCTGGACCTGTTGCAGAGCCTTCTTCCATTCTGGACCCAACTCAAATCTGGCAGCCTTTTGGGTCATTGGATAAATGGGCCAGAGTAACACACCAGAATGAGGAATGTGTTGCCTCCAAAATCCAAAGGGGCCCACTAGGTGTTGTGCCTCTTTCTTGGTTGCAGGAGGGGCCAAATGCAGCAACTTATCCTTCACCTTAGAAGGAATATCTCAACAGGCCCCACACCTCTGGACCTCCAGAAATTTTACTGAGGTAGAAGGTCCCTGAATCTTAGTTGAATTTATTTCCCATCCTTTGGCATGCAAATGTCTCACCAATAAGCCCAGTGTGTTTGCTACCTTTTGCTTAGTGGATCCAGTCAGCATAATGTCATCAGTGTAATGGACCTGTGTGATATCTCACAGAAGTGAAGAGTGATCAAGCTCTCTCCAGATAAGATTATGACACAAAGCCAGAGGGTTGATATACCCCTGAGGTGGGACAGTAAAGGTATATTGCTGGCCTTTCCAGCTGAAGGCAAATTGCTTCTGGTGGGCCTTATGGACAGGAATGGAGAAAAAGGAGAAAAAGGCATTTGCCAAGTCAATGGCTGCCTACCAGGTACCAGGAGATGTGTTAATTTGCTCAAGCAGTGAAACCATATCTGGTACAGCAGCTGCAATTAGAGTCACCACTTGGTGAAGGTTATGATAATCCCCTGTCATTCTTCAAGATCCATCTGTGTTCTGCACAGACCAAATGGGAGGTTTGAATGGGGACATGGTGGAAATCACCACCCCTCCATCTTTCAATACCTTGATGGTGGCACTAATCTCCACAGTCCCTCCAGTGATGTGAGATATATATATATATATATGTGTGTGTGTGTGTGTGTATATATATGTGTGTGTGTGTATGCGCATGCGCGTGTGTATATATATAAATATGTATATATAATATACATATATATGTTTTTCTCAGTAGAGGCAGCTCTGATGGCTTCCATTTGGCCTTTCCTACCATAATAGCCCTCATCCTACCAGTTAGGGAGCTACTGTGGGGATTCTACTAGCTGCTAAATATGTCTATGCCAATTATGCTTTCTGGCACTGGGGAAATGACCACAGGATGAGTCCAGGTACCCACTGGACCCACCGTAAGTCAGGCCTGAGTTAAAACTCCATTAATTCCCTGACCTCCATAAACCCCTACTTTAACTGGAGGACCACAGTGACATTTTGGGTCCCCTGGAATCGATGTCAGCTCAGAGCCAGTGTCCAGTAGTCTCCAAAATGTCTGATCATCTCTCTTTCACTGACCCACAGTTACCCTGGTAAAAAGACCGGAGGTCTCATTGGGGAAGGATAGAAGAAAGATTCGCTGCAGAAATTGTTGGTAACGTGGTGGGGTCCTTCCTCAAGGGGATCTGGCCTTCCTTGCATTAAAGGGGTTCTGGGTCTGTAAACTGGTTCAAGTCTTGACATTGATTGAGGGGCCATAATTCTTGTTTTTATAATTCAAATTAGCCTTTTGTCCATTTGACCTAGAAGTTTTCTCTTTGTATAAATTAAATAGGAATACAGAAGGCTTCCTATCAATTTCACTTCTAGGAACACTGTCATTAATTAGCCAATGCCAGAGCTCTACATGAGTCAGACTATTCTGATTGCCACGTTGCCTCTTCTGTCCACTATGGTAGCTATGCCCACCTTGTCTTTAATGGTTGAGTGCTGCCACTTTGCCCCTGCCACCTCGGGATGCAATTATTCCCATTATATTTAAATTTTGTAGTTGAGTGATTGCCGTTCCCACCATTAGATCTAACATACAAAGAAGAGGCATTACAGGGCCCTTCAAAGATGCAGATTCTGTCCAAGAAAATCTGCTTCACAAAGCATTGGTCAAGAGTATATCTTCAGGACCCTCCCAGATGGGATGAGTAGGTCCAAAGCAACTAATCCACTCCACCACGCCCATCTCCCTAAGCCTTTGGATCCCTTCCTCTACATTAAACCAAGGGAGACCAGGCATTTCCAGCTCGCTCACAGTGGGCCATCTTCTAATCCGTATTTCAGCCAACCAAGAAATAAATGATTAGAGTCTTTTTTGTCATTCCCAGAGCTGCAGCATTAAATGCAGAGACCCTATTTAGTGGGCCTAAATCAATAAATTCAGCCTGATCCAACTCTATGTTCCTTCCACCATTAACCCACACCCTTAATATCCATTCCCACGCCTGTTCTCCAGATTGCTGTTTATATCAATTAGAAAACTCAGGAGTTCTTTTCGAGTGTACTGCACCTCCTCATGGGTCACGCTCTGAACCTCCCCTCTAGGGGCCTGCAAGGACTTCAGTCTAGTTATAGGTCTAGAAGCAAACAGAGTTGTTGGGGGTGGCTGCTAAGGAGAGTCAACATTATCTTGCCTGGCAACTGCTTCAGGGGAGGCCATCACTGTTGCCTCAGGCAGTGCAGGGTTTATCTCCTCAGGCAAAGATGGAAATGCTGATGGCAGCATAGGTAGTGGAGGGGAGGTTGCCACTACTGGGGATGAGGAAGCTGTTTCTTCCGACAAAAAAGATCCATCAAAGTTTACAAACTCAGCATCCCCAGCTTCATCAGGGTCCTCCCACACATTCCCATTCCATGTTGCAGGGTCCCATTCTTTTCCAATCAATGCCCTCATTTTAACAGTAGACACCTGGCAAGGCTGTGCATGCATCTTTCATTGCAGGTCAGCCACTATCATGATAAGAGCTTGTGTCTGTTTCGCCACAGTTTCAGCACTTTCTCTACAGGAGATAAGTCTCTCACTCAAGACAATCTTCGCAGATTTGAGGCTCAGTATCTGCTTCTGAAGCCTGGAGATAGAATCCCTGAGTTTATGATTTTCTTTCATCTCTTTGTTTATTGAACTCAGGAGCAACCAACCATCTTCATTACATTCCTTGGTTCTCCACATATGGTCAAAGGTATTACGTATAGAGTTACTAAACTCCTTGCCTCTCATGACTAATGAATCAGGAGTGTCAAATGCATTTATTTTGCATAACTCTCTAAACAGTTCATGCCAAGGACTACCAGTGTTCTCCATACTATTAGAAGTAGAGTCCTTAGAATTTTGGGGTCTAATCATGTTAAGCAGCCAACTCCGGGAACCACAAAACTGATGAAAAAACTCCATTCTTAGTATTCTGTTCCTCTAAAACCACTCCTGGTACCAAAATCTGTGTTAGTCAGGGTTCTCTAGAGGGACAGAACTAACGGACTATGCATCTATGTAAAGGGGATTGTGTTAAGTATTAACTCGCATGATCACGAAGTCCCTCAATAGGCCGTCTGCAGGCAAGGAGAACAAGGAGAGCCAGTCCGAGTCCCAAAACTGAAGAACTTGGAGTCCGATGTTAAAGGGCAGGAAGCGTCCTGCATGGGAGAAAGATGTAGACTGAGAGACTAGTCCAGTCTCTCACTTTTCACATTTTTCTGCCTGCTTTTTATTCTAGTCATTCTGGCAGCTGATTAGATTGTGCTAACCCAGATTAGAGGAGGGTCTGCTTTTCCCAGCCCACTGACTCAAATGTTATTTTCCTCTAGTATCACCCTCACAGACACACCCAGGATCAATTCTTTTGTATCCTTCTATCAAGTTGACACTCAGTATTAACCATCACCTCAATCATAAGAGATTTTGAACTAGGTAATGTTGTTAAGTTGTAATTGAGAATAGAAAGATGTCAAACTGGGTAAGAACATGTTGTATCTCCTAGTGCTCTGTCTCTGGCCACTTAGGGGTGTTTTATAGAAGGTACTCCACCATATTAATCAGGAGTATGTAAGTCTTTTTTCTTTTATGTATTCCCAGGAATTTTATTGTATAAGAGACATAAAACCTTCTTGAACCTATTCAAGTTCTGTAGTCTACTGATATGGTTTGGCTTTGTACCTCCACCCAAATCTCACCTTAAATTGTAATAATCCCCATGTGTCAAGGGTGGGACCAGGTGGAGATAATTGAATCATGAGGATGGGTTCCACCATGCTGTTTTCTTGATAGTGAGTGAGTTCTCAGTGGATCTGATTGTTTCATAAGGGGCTTCCCACGTCACTCTGCACTTCTGTCTCCTGCAACCACTTTCCATCATGATTGTAAGTTTCCTGAGACCTCCCCAGCAATGAAGAACTGTGAGTCAATTAAACCTCTTTCCTTTATAAATTACTCAGTCTCGGGCAGTTCTTTATAGCAGTGTGAGTACCACTTTTAGGACACCTTTACTATTATATAGAGAAATACTTTCTGTTTTTTGAACGAAGTCACTGCCTTTAAGCCCGAGGAGCACCCTCCCACCAGTAACCCTGAATCGCTGACCAGCAAGAGCCGAGGTGACTGGAAGGACTGTCAGAAGCTGACAAGCTGGGGATCCTGGGCAGTAAATAATCATTCAGATCAATCAAGCAAGAGACATCAAGAAAACATCTACATCGGTAAGCAGAAGAATGAAGAGCGTCTAAAGTTCGTCCAGATCATCTGAAACTACTGGCAGGCAGCAAAAGTAACTGATGAGAGCCCTATTGGAAAGAGGCGAAGGAAAGATTGGGAATGGGGAGTGAACCAAAGGAGAGTTTTGAGGCAGAGCCAGCTCACTCTCGTGGCCTCCACTCCCTTTATATTCCTTGCACTTGGTTGAGATTCCGTCGGAACTGAACCTGGCTTAGAGGTAAGCCCTTGGTAACGAGAAAGAGGTGATTGGATGTCTGAGTAGCGGGCACTTAATGTACACTTGCTGTGGTAAAAGACAGATATATTTTTCCAGCGTAGGCGTTTCTCTGTCACTAATATCAGTGAACACGTTCTGTGCGCCTTTTATGATTTTATAAACTTGGATCACCATCGCTTCATCTTTTCATGCTTATAGACTGAGTGATCCTTTTGCCCTCCCACATGTGGCCATCCCGCTCTCTCCTCAATAATTCAAGTTTATTAGTCTCCAGACTTTCTTCATATATATATGATTTTATTATTTATTTATTTATTTATTTATTTATTGAGACAGGGTCTCATTCTTTCTCCCTGGCTGGAGTGCAGTGACTTGATCATAGTTCACTGCAGCCTGGAATTCTGGGCTCAAGCAATCCTCCTGCCTCAGCCTCCAGAACAATGGCTGGGACTACAGACATGTGCCACCATGCATGGCTAAGTTTTACATTTTTTGCAGAGATGGGGTCTCCCTATGTTGCCCTAAGCTTGTCTCAAATTTCTGGCCTTAAGTGATCCTCCCGCCTTGTCCTCCCAATGTGCTGGGATTACAGGCTTGAGCCACCGTGACTACCAGACTTTCTTCACCTTCATTCTTTTCTGAGGAAGATAAACAAGATCTGTATCTCAGTTTTCAAATGCGGAGTCTCCATATTTTAGAACAAAGGCAAAATAATGACTTCTGTATTCCCAAAAGCTTTCTTTCTGACCCCAGCATTCTCCAGGCTCCAAATGCTCACTGAATAATTGTATTCACGGATTAATGCAGCGCTTCTTCAATTTTAATGTGCACATGAGCTGCCTGTGGATTTCGGTAAAATACAGGTGCGAATCCAGTAGGTCCAGTGGGGCCCAAACTCTGCATTTCTAGAATGTTCCTGGATGCTGCTGCCGGCATATGCACCACACTCTCAGCAGTGACACGAGTTCAGTAGTTGTTAGAGCCTTTCTCTTTGTCAGAAGAAAACATTCTGAGAAGAGTCTATTCTTCTATTTCATCCCCATCTCCAAAATCATGAATTCTTATTTTTTCACATGGGCATACATTCACTGTATTTTTTTTTTTTTTTTTAGATGGAGCCTTACTCTGCTGCCAGGCTGGAGTGCAGTGATGAGATCTTGGCTCACTGCAGCCTCTGCCTCCCGGATTCACGTGATTCCGTTGCCTCAGCCTCCAGAGTAGCTGGGACCACAGGCGCCCGCCACACTCAGCTATTTTGTTTTGTTTTGTTTTCATATTTTAGTGGAGAGGGGGTTTCGCCATATTAGCCAGGATGGTCTTGGTCCCCTGACCTTGTGATCCGCCCGCCTTGGCCTCCCAGAGTGCTGGGTTTACTGGACTGAGCCACCATGCCCGGCCAATTTATTGTTTTTTCTAAGGAAATAAACGCACAAGATTTCACTGCAATTTATTTATGTAAATTTAACATTAATAAAATTTGGATGAGTTTAATATTTGCTGAATATTTTTAAATATATGTTTCTTGTGATAACCTGAAACTTGTCATCAAGGCATGTACATTATATTAGGCTGTTCTTGAACTGCTATAAAGGAATACCTGAGACTGGATAATTTATAAGAATAAAAGGTTTAATTGGCTCATTTCTCTGCAGGCTATACAGGAAGCATGGCCCAGGCATCTGGTCAGCTTCTGGGGCAGCCTTAGGGAGCCTTTACTCATGGTGGACGGCAAAGCTGGAGCAGGCATGTCACATGATAAAAGCAGGAGCAAGAGAGAAGAGAAGGTGTCACACTTTACAACAAGCGGGTATCTCCAGAACTCACTCACTATTGTGAAGACAGCACCAAGCTGTAAGAGATCCACCCCCAAGGCCAAACACCTCCCACCAGGCTCCACTTCCAGTGTTGGAGGTTACAGTTCAACATGAGATTTGTAGTGAGGTCATATATTCAAACCATATCATACACACACAAAATGAAATTGGCAAATACCTGAGATGATACCTAATAGGGGGTGACCCAAGCTAAAGACAAAGCGATCTGATACTATAAGTTTGTTCAAAATGATACAAATGGGGACCAATAAATTCAACTATCTCTAGTCCCAGCTCTGGCAAAAGTATGTACGAAGGGCTAAAAATCTGTGCTATCCCAATCTGTGAATGAAGACATGGGAAATTCGGTTTATAGTTAAAAATCTAGTCCTGGGGGTTAATGGGATATAAGACTTATTCTTGTATTAAAGAGTTAGAACTAGAGACCAAGGTAAATAAATTCAGTATGCGTCTCCTCCAAGGGCTGGGGAGAAAGGAGGAACACAATCCATTTAAAGGTAGACCTAGTTGGGAGACTATATTAAGTCTCATCTCAGTTGTTTCAGTAAGCTGCACACCTCGTTCCTTAAATCAGTTTAAGAGATTTCAGGAAAAATCAGGTATGTTTCCCCTTATAGATTATTTTACTATACACCAATGGAGATTGCAGCTCCAGTATAAATAGCAGATTCCACCGAATCTCACTCGAATAAAATAACTATCTGTATCTTAGGGCTTCTATATTTCTTCATTAACATTATTTTTTATATCCTTTTGTGGCAAATGTGGACATTTTATGACTTTTGGCAAGACATTTTGAAAGTCTAAACTGTATTTACAAACATTTCTTGTCCCCGTAATGACTGGGCGTTTTTAGGGAGAAGAAACATTTCTTTCCCACTCCTGATGCTTCTTCCAAAGAGCAGGGAAGATCCGCTGGTTGGTTAGGCTGCGTCTCTCCACTTCCTCACACACCTGTTGGTGAGTACCGGAAAAAACTGGGCATGAAAGCTGGCTCCTTTTCTTCTTCTTCGTAGGATCTGCTTGCCTACAGAAGTCTTATGCTCTTAGGCATGTGATCCGTTTAAATGCCAAGGCCCTGTCCCCTAGAGAGGCGTATGGTGGTCCAAGGCTGTGGGTGACCAGGAGGTTATGTTGTTCTGATTCTGGCATCAATTGTAGGAAATCCATTGTTGGCACATGCTCAAGCCACACTCTCCAAATTTATTAGTGACAAAAGTGATATTTTGGTTCCTAACTATAGAATCTTTTGTCGTACTCCTCTGTTGTTTCACACTTCGTCAGAGAAGAGTGGTAATATTTACTTGGCATTTCTTTGAACCTCAGCATTATTCATCTTCATTAACATTCAGAGAACTCCAGAAGGCTGGTTCTAATAGGAAATATGTGGTTTCTTCCTTATGATTATGTGTACGTGGATTGTAATATTTATTACTAATTGCCTCAAAATCAAGACTTGGGGAACTTGGCTTGAGAAGATTGAAATGCAACTTCCAACTTCAACTTTATCACTGAATAAACTTTAGAACTCAATCTCTTTGGAATTCAGTTACCTAATATATAAAATGGGGTTCAAATGTGTACCGTCTACCTTAGAGCATGGCTGAGGGGTTAGAATTGAATGTGAGAACATATTGACAATTATAAAACAACACAACAAATGTGTGTCATTATTCTAATAATTCATTATGTGTGTGTAGCAAACACACGTTAGAAAAGTAAGTGGCATTACTTTTGATTGTATTCCATTTGTTTCCCTTTATAGAAAGCTGGAAGAGACCACCTTTTCCTTCTAGAAACCAGAAGGTTTCCTTCTAGAAACCTCTTTATTTATTGGGTCAGATTCTTATTGTATACTATAATGTGCACTTTCTTCTAGGGTGACTTTTTATGTACATTATGAATGGATCATTTTTATATGTAAGTTCTAAGGTAGGCTGAAAATATTTCCTTGTTACATGAAGATCTTTGAAAGTGAATTATGTTTATACCACTTATGTAGTGTTTTTTTAATGATGTAAATATCACCTTGCTTTATTTTGACACATTTTTAGACTTAGTACTTTTAGTTATATGAAGTGTTAAATGACATTTGTTAGCCTATTTTAGTGTAGGCACTTTAAAATGTCAACCAAACAGATGTTCCACTGTAAACATGAATAAAAACGAGGGCATAGTAAGACTAAATATAATTTTAGACTATTTTATTATGTTAATATTAATATTACTTAAAATTCAGTAGTGATTAAATTATATATAATTAGTGAAGATGACAGGAAAGACTCCCAAGTTCATAATTGACAAAAAAGTTGTAGTTGGTTTAGTTATTTTTTAAAATTAAAAATAATTTATTAATTTTTAATGGCAAGATTATAGGAATAAAGTTAAGCAGATATGGCTTACAGTGTTATCCTGATCATTTCTGATTTTGCTTCTAGTGTTATTCTGACTCTCCTAAATCTCAGTACCATCTCATATTCAATACTCAAGTGGATGCTGTAAATTGATTATATATGTGTATTTATGTATGTGGGAGGAAGGAAGACCTATGCTCTCCAGGAAGGAAAAACATATGTGTCATTTTCTCACAGTTTTGTATATATCATAGCCCCTACTTTGAATTTTTAAAATATGTAATTAATTTTAAAAAAACCACACACCTATGTTAAGCTACATTAAAATACCACATAAAACAAGTTTCCTTTAAAATTTTGACTCTTCGTGGCTGGATTAAAAAACTCTTGTGAGTCTTGTAAAGATGTTCATATAACATTTTGGCTCTTCCCGAACTGATAACATTAATAATAATGATATAATAATGTAACATCCTCGTACGTTTTTATTTTACTACAACTTTTTTTTCTACTTTTTAAATGCCTGCTGTGTATCAGGGGCTTGGAAAGATGATGTATACGTATCTTATTTGATATATTTGTTTTTAATTGAAACTAAATTGATAAAAGTAATTTTATCTTAAAACACATTTTTCCTAATTCCAAGCAGAAAATACATTTAAAGAGTGCTGAAATTTTGAAAGGTGTATGTAAAAACAATTCAGAAGTATAAAGCAAGCAACTCTAAGATTATTAATAATGTGAATTATCATGAATATTCATTATGGGCTAAATATAGTCCTTGTGTACACTATGGGAGTTTCTTCAAAGTTAAAGAAAATGTATATACATGGAAATAATATCAATTTTGTTCCAGAGAATTGTTCATAGTCTCAACGTAGTTATTTAAAAATACCATATTATAGGCCAAGTACAGTGGCTCATGCCTGTAATCCCAGCACTTTGGGTGACTGAGGCAGGCAGATCACCTGAGGACAGGAATTCGAGACCAGCTTAGCCAACATGATGAACTCCCGTCTCTATTAAAAAAACAAAGATTAGCCGGGCATGGTGGCGTGTGCCTGTAGTCTCAGCTACTTGGGAGGCTGAGGCAGGAGAATTGCTAGAAGCCGGGAGGTGGAGGTTGCAGTGAGCCAAGGTGGCACTACTGTACTCCAGCCTGGGCAACAAGAGCGAGACTCTAAAAAATTAAAAACCCCCAAAACCGTATTATATATACTTCCTATTTACATGAATAATGCTTTCCTGTGGGTGATTATTCATAGAAGCCCGTGGATGATTTCTGTTTCACATAAATGTTAATTCTCTAATTTGTCTGTTAGGTCTTTGACGTCATAAACTAAGTTTTCTTAAAATAAGAAATGCCACAAAGCCTATCTTTAATTATCAATTCACATACAAAATTAGAAAAACACAAGCTTTTAAAATAGCTGACTTATTATATTTTGAAGCATTTTTGTATGATGGAAAAACATTGCAACTTTTTACTTCATACTTAAGAAGTAAATTCCAAAATAAAATAAAACCTCTTTCCTGTTTTTCCTTTCTTGTCAACAGGGGTTTAAACAATAATAAAATAATATAATAATAAAGGAATAGTAGAATAAGTTGAAAATAATAAGTGATTCACATTGTTACTATTTTAGATATTACAAATGATGTTATTTCACTCCATAGTTATGTGATAAATTAGATATTATTACTACCCTTTCTTTACAAATTCACAATCTAAGCACCGGAGAATGTAAGTAACTTGCCAAAAGTTTCGGACCTAAAGGAATATAGTGACATTAAAAGCTATCTTAATTCCTATTCAAGCAAAGGTGAAAACACATCACGTAAGACAGAATGTCTTCACGGACTCCCCACTAATCCATGATTTTGTCTCTTTGTTGTCAGAAGAAAAATATGTTACAAAATGTTGATAATGGTTTTTGAGAAATTTTCATTAAATCCAAGTTCTTTTACTTTTGTTTATTGTTTACAGATGTCACCAAATATACGTGCTAAAATTTTGAAAGTTTTAAAGCTGGTTTATTAGATTCTAATTGCTGCTGTAACAAATAGCCACAAAGTTAGTGGCTTAAAACAAGACACATTTGTTCTCTTATAGTTCTGAAGGTCAGAAGTCCAAGAGGAGTTTTGCCATAAGATGGATTATATCTAGAGTCCCATCTGTGCTTAATTTAGAATATTTAAATAATGTGATTTGGAAATTTTGAACTGGTCAGACTCATATAAGATTTTGGATTTAAAATGCTGTTTAATTTTTAAGACTTGAGAATGGGGTGAATGTATCGCATGTGAGACACACGTGAAGTTTTGGGGGTCAGGGACTGTCTTCTGCTGAGGTGGCACAGGGAATCCATGAGTCACACACCTAATTCCATCAATAGCCCTCTTTATGACGGAATAATCTGATCTTTTGACACTTCAGAGGCACAAGTAATAGTTGTTCAAGCACACCCTTGTCTTCCACTCCAGCGCCAAGTCGCTTCCTGACAATGAATCTCCAATTCAACATCTTTTGCACCTTTGGATATGCTGAGAAATCTCCCAGTCACCAGAGCCTACTTTTTTTTTTTTACTTAACAGATATTACTTCAGTCTAATTATTTCCTATCACATTTTATTATAAGTAGCAAGAATGAACTAAACTGCACCTCTTGATGACATGTTTCTCATTTCCTTAGGAGATCTCATGAGCGGTGCTTTTAACATTCCTATTCCCATTTCTTTTTCTTTTCTTTTCTTTTTTTTCTCTCTGTCTCCCGGCTGGAATCCAGTGGCATGATCTCGGCTCACTGCAACCTCTGCCTCCTGGGTTCAACTGATTCTCCTGCCTTAGCCTCCCAAGTAGCTGGGACTATAGGCACGTGCCACCACGCCCAGCTAATTTTTGCATTTTTCGTAGAGATGGGGTTTTACCATGTTGGCCAGGATGGTCTTGATCTCTGGACCTCGTGATCCGCCCACCTCAGCCTCCCAAAGTGCTAAGATTACAGGTGTGAGTCACTGCACTGGGCCTAATATTCTTATTTCTATCAACAACCTATTTCTGGTGATTTAGGGATTCTCTAAGGTGACATAGGCTTTCTTCACCATGCCCCTCGTTCCCTTGTGCATTCTTGCTGTGAGAATCACTACCGACCATATTTCTACTAATAATCTCTTCAAGGAAATTTATACTTTTCCATCCCCTGCTTCATAATTCTTCCAGCCTCTTCCCATTACCAAATTCCAAAATCATTTCTACCCTTTTGGGTATTTCTTTCAGCAGTGTCCCACTTCTAGGTATTCATTTTCTATTGCTGCTGTCACAAAATATTACAAACCTAGGGGCTCAAAACAACACAAAGTTATTCTCTCACAGTTCTGGATATTAGAAGCCCAAAATGAGTCTCTCTTGGCTAAAATCAAGGAGCCAGCAGGACTGGTTCCTTTCAGAGGCAGGAGGAGAGAACCTGTTCTTTGCCTCTTCCAACGACCAGAGGCAACTGATGGTTACTTATCTACCACAAATCACTTCCTTGTCTGTTTCCGTTATCACATTACCCTTTTTTCAGTCCAATGTTTCTGCCTCCCATTTGCAAGGGCATTTGTGATTTCTTCGTGAACACCTTGAATAACCAGGGTGATTCCCCCATCTCAAACCCTGTGATTTAATCACCTCTGCAAAACCTCTTTTATTACATAACGTAACATGTTGACAACTTCTGGGGATTCAAATGTTAGCATCTTTGGGGATCATTATTCAGCTTACTACAGTTTAATATTACCCAGTGTCCATTTTTATAGTCTGGTTTTAGTCGACTCTGAAATTCAATTATATTTCAGTTGTGCACAAACTTAAAACTATAATTTTATTACCGACAATTTGGCCAAATGCTGTGTTATTTTTTAGTAATGTAATATGATTATGTATAATACAGATAATTTGGGGTTTAAAATAAGTTATTATATTAAGATTATGCAGAGATCATTCCTATTATAGCCAAGATGTGAAATCATCATTTTGAAAATGATTGATTATGTTATTTTTGCAAGTACAACTTATCAGAATACACCATATTTTGTTAGATAAGGGAGAAGAAAGAAGATGAGGCCAAAAAGGGTTTCTTAGAAAAGAATTGCTTGCTTGGTTTTTTATCATTGACATTAGCTATGAAAGATAAGATGATTGTGTAATCAAGTTTGATTTTTTATAAATTTGGGACCCACACTTTGTATGTATGCATGTATTGAGAAAAGGACATATCACTTTGGGGGCTGAGGTGGGTGGATCATGAGGTCAGAAGTTCAAGACCAGCCTGGCCAAGATGGTGAAACCCCGTCTCTACTAAAACTAAAATACAAAAATTAGCCAGGCATGGTGGCAGGCGCCTGTAATCCCAGCTACTTGGAAGGCTGAGGCAGAGAATTGCTTGAAGCCGGGAAGTGGAGGTTGCAGCAGTGAGTGAAGATTGCGCCACTGCACTCCAGCCTGGGTGATAAAGCGAGACTCTTCAAAAAATAAAAAAAATAAAAACCAGAAACAAAGAAAGAAAGAAAAGAAAAGGACGTATTACACATTTACAAAGGAGTGGTTTGAGGATTTCTCCCCACCAGATTATAGGAAACCTTAAAAGAAGTTTAAACAAATAGATAAAATGTAAAGTTGGCACTACCCTTAAAGGAAACTAGTTTTATCTTATATGCAATGCAACCACAAAGTTATGAGTTTTGTTCCACAAACTACAAAGGAATATCAGTTTCATTTCCTCATGGACACTTGGTATTCGAGCTAGTTTCACTTCTCTTGCAGTTGGAGCATCCCCACCTCCTAAAACCTGCTCACCCTGTGCTTTAATTATGTTGGTAACACAGACAACTTTTAATCCAGCATCCTCAGAGTCAAACTCTGATCCCCTCCATACCCGATTAACAACCAATTTTTGTTCCATTCGTGTCCACAGCCAACAAACAAATTCACTTCCATGAAACTGCTCCTCTTGTCTATTCTTAAGAGCATTCCAGTTAGCCTTCTTCCTCACAATCTTGCTCAGCTTCCATTCATGTTCTATATAGTGGCTCAGATGTTTTTTTTTCCTGAAATGCTAATTTAATCATGTCACTTATTTTCTAAAAGTCTTTCACGGTAACTTCGGGTTTAAGTCGAAAGTCTTTAATTTAATATACATAGATATCAGGATCTGACTTGCCTGTGTTTACCAGTTACCTCCTCTTAGATCCTTCTCTTTTGATCATCTTCAGGAAGAATTAAGTACTCTTCCTTGGGTCCTCTTCTTGACACTCATCACAGCTGGTCTGTTTTATGGATCTACAATGCTACACGCAATTTTCATAAACTATCATTACTCTTGATGACACTCTTACAAGGTATGGATTAGAAATGCCCCCTTTTCAATAAAGAAACATATCTATAGATGTTGTGTAACATTTCCTCTGTCAAATATAAGGTATCAAAGCCAGGTGTGGCGGCCTGCCCCTGTAGTCCCAGCTACTTGGGAGGCTGAAGCAGGAGGATCACTCAAGCCCAGAAGTTCAAGGCTGTAGGGAGCTATGATCACACCACTGCACTCCAGCCTAGGTGACAGAACAAGACCCTGTCTTTAAATAAATTTTTAAAGAAATTTAAGTAGCAGAGTTGAGATGTGACCCTGTACATATTTAACTATTTTCTGTACTTTCTACTACACTGTAGTTCATCTATCACCAAAATGTTGTGCTTATATCTACTATAATAGTTAGCATAGCTCTCCGCTTTCTCCACACTAGATAGCGGCTCCTTAGGGAAGGAATATCTGTATTCTAAGTATATAATATTGGGTCTAATACACAGTTCGGTCTTCATTCAATGTTTTTTGGATGTTTATTACATTTTGAGAAACTGGTTCTCCCTTCAGGACAGTGTGGCCAGAGAGCAGTGATTTGTATAGACAGGAATGGAAAGGCATGTGAGTAGAAGGATTACAATCAACAAGGAGAATCCAAGTCCATCCCTTAGAAAATTTAGATATAGTAGGCAAGCCCTATAGAGCCTATTTATTCTTAGATTCTGTGCTTTTGGATTGTATATATGCCCTTAGATGAGGAGCCAGTGTGCCTAGTGTGATTCAATTTTGGAGTGACTAACTGAAAAAACTTACATTAACACATTTTCTAGCCAATTCTGTGTCTGCGTGTGTTTAATAACATTAAGATGAAAACAATCATTACTAATATTTTTAGAGCTAATTTTATTTGAAACTCAAAATTAAGCAATTAAAAATACAGATACTGTTGAATTGACCTTACTGAGTAATAATAGGAAGCGGAAAAGATGTTTTGAGTACTTAGCAAGGATAAAATAAGTTGTCAATGCATCCAGAAAAAAAAGGATGTAGGTTTCCAAGGATTTTGGGGAAAACAGGCAAAATAGGAGGCAAAGCGGGAAAAACTATGAGATGTCTTGTGTTTTTGTTACTTTGTTTCTTTGATTGCAGCAGTGGAGTGTTTCGAGAACACAATGGAGTTTATCCAATCAGGGTTAAAATTTCAGTAAGGATCACATGAGCAATACATCCATCCTGATTATCGGACACAGGACCAGGGTGTTACGAAAAATATTATTATTGAGAACAACAAAAAGAAATAAATGGTAGTTAATACTGGAGCCACATGTTGTCTAGCTAGTTCTGTCGTTGTTGAATGCCTGAAAATAATCTGGGGAGAGTTTTGTTCTATGGGATAGAATGTATTGTATGTGAAAAGTCCCTCTATTCTTGCATGCTTGAGTGTTCCCAGGTATAGTATATAACTATTGTTTCTCCCAAATAACTTTGCTAGAATGAGATATAGACAATTAATCGTGTAGTTGTCTATCACATATTATGTGTCCTATTCTGCAGACATGATTCTTCCTCTAGAAGAAATTTGAGACTAGGAAATGAGCAGAGGCTCATTCTCCTTGTTCTTTGTGTAAGTTGGCTTATGATGAGAGTCACCATAAAGGCCCATGTTTAGTATCACCCAGGAGATTAGGAACCACATAAAGACAGTAATGGGTCTAAACCAGGGAGCCAAAAAGTGACTCTTACAAATTAAGAATGGTTTGCCACTGTTTAAAATAATCCTGGTTTACTTTTTATGCCTAATTCGGATCCACATCTTAGAGCCAGCAGCCATCCAGATGGTGGTAGTTCTTTGGGACCTGACATGATTTTAAAAGGTCACCTCAGGCAAATTATAACTGGCACCTCTTTCTTATCAGAGACCAAACATCTGTGAACTTGCTCCAGTTCTGAGTCATCCGTGGAGCCGTTTCCCATGGCAGCTCCTTGCTGACTTTCTTTCCGGGTGAACTCTGTGAACGATTTATTTTTCCTATTAAAATTGTCACATGCGTTATATAGACAGTCCCACAATGTTCCTAAAATTTTGCCACTGAAATTTGAGTCAAGAGGTACTAGGTTTTTAATTTAGAACTATACCATAGATTTACTTTCAGTGACATTAAAATTAGGGAAATGTCCCCCATAAAAGGTGTATTTTCTTCACTGTAGTGTCACTACATCCCGGCTAACTTACAACATCACTCCAGTGCCTCTATGCTAATAAAAATAACAAAATATGTATAATTGCATTATATATAAATAAAATACTGTATTTAAATTTTATGTTCCGGAAGTTTCTGTCCTCTTTCGTTTTTGGGGGGGATTGAGTTTCACTCTTGTTGCCCAGGCTGGAGTGCAATAGTGTGATCTCGGCTCACTGCAACCTCCACCTCCTGGGTTCAAGCAATTGTCCTGCTTCAGCCTCCCAAGTAGCTGGAATTACAGGCATGGGTCACCAGGCCCAGTAAATGTTGTATTTTCGGTAGAGACAGGTTTTCACCATGTTGGTCAGGCTGGTTTTGAACTCCTGATCTCAAGTGATGCACCCACCTCGGCCTCTAAAAGTGCTGGGATTACAGGTGTGAGCCTCCTGTCCCCTTTCAATATTAGACAGTAAAAATGCATTAAAATTATGAGTCAGTTGTTCACGTTTTCACATTATCCTTCAGTACTCTCTGGTTTTTCTGTTGTATATAAGCATTTGTTACATGGATATGTTATGAAAAGAGGCAGATTGGAGAATGGTCTCTTCTAGTTTACCACCTTGAAGTGTGTACGTAAGAATTGATGCTCATATTGAAGATACAGCGGCCATTAATTATGAATGAAAGTTTACGTTATGCTCAGTGTAGTTTTTTGCATTTAGTGAATTTTATTTTATTTTTTTCTTCCATACACCCACTTGAGTAATTACAAAGACTCAGCTCAGTAGTAGGGCCTTGTTCTGAGCTCTAGCCCTATCCCTAACATCTGGTTTCTTAGCTTGGTTTGGGTTAATGAACTTTCCTACAACTTCTAAAACATGGTATGACTTGTTTAGGCCCTTGTCTGTTTAACAGTCTTGATATAGGCAACTCATCCTTCTCCGTTTTGTGGATAACATGTTGTAAATACTTTTTGGTGTAACTTTTACAATAATAAAAAATAGAAGTCCCAAATATTTTTAATTGTTCCTTGATTAAAATTAGGTTGAGAGAAACTTAACTGAAAGAAGTTTTGAGAAAATACAAGTGATTTTGAAAATAAAAATTACTGGATTAACAATAAGCCTCTGTTTATGTTGATAAGAGAAGAGGCTAACAAAGGTTTATGTATCAGGTACAATGTATTTATGTAGAGTCATACATATTTTGTGCCTTATCATTAGAAATTTTAACTTTTAAGTCTGTTTGCCAAATGATAAAAGACTTTCCTATAATTTTGAATTTTTTTATTGTTGTTAGAAGGTTAGTTGACATAAACTTTAAGGGTATGAATATTTGATATAGAAAGCTAAATTCACAAGTACGTTATTTGTAGAAAACATGTTTACTTAGCTTAGGTGGTAAATTATTTTTAGTATATGAGGTTGGATTGCCTCAACATCATTGGATTAATTAACCTGTGAACCCCAACTCCACTGATCCAAATTAAAAATAAATTGATATTACACAATTCACTATAAATCAAAATGCAGAATATTGATTTTTTTCTTTTGAAACTGGCCAAATTATGTCCCTTTAAGCACTACCTCTACTACTCACTCCCATTTACAGGGTAGGGTACCTGTAGGCATGTTTTTCTTTTATGTCCACGGGTGATACAGCCATCAATGAGCATGTGACCCAAGCTAGCCAATCAAATTATCTTTCTTGCATACATGGAACTGGGTTTTGTGACATTGGTGTATCACTGTGGACATTTAAAAAGCCAGGATATGTCTTGGACAAGGAGAAGCAAATAATACTGGTCTTAGAAACAAATACGAGACCACAAAGAAAGCAAAGATAAGATGTTTGGCACTGAGAAGAAAAAGAGAATGTTACTCAAGTTCCTTGATCCTTTCTAGTTCTTCTTAAAGCCTGGCTACATATTGTCTACCCTGTGTTTTATGAGATACCTTTTTATTATTTCTAATGAATTATCTGCTTTGGTTCAAGTTTCTTTGAATGGTATTCTATTTCCTGCAAACTACGGCTCTGAATAAAAATAGCCTTGTGCAAATTTTTCGGATCCCATGTCTTATTACTGTTTGGAGCCCTTGATGTAAAACATTTATGAAAATGTTACTGAGGCTGTTGTATCTCTTAGACATCCTCCCAGGTACACATGATTGTATTTCTAGTACTAGCTATATCGATTCTCTAAGTTCCTTAACCACTCTGGTGTTTAGTCTTGGGCTTGGTTTAGGTTATTTGATGTCCTCAAGTAGCCTGCCTTTCTTTTAATTGCTCAAGTATGGTGCACTGGTATTATTCTCTGGACTTCCTTGGTGACTGTCATAATAGTTTGTTTTATATTAAAGTCATCGGGGCAACTCAATGTCTGTTATAGCAAAGATTGCAGATTTAGAAATCACCTAAATGTGTTATAGAAAAATATGAATGTCTGGAGTGGGGTTTGGGACTCATTTTTATTTATAGAATCCGAAGTGCAGCCTCATTTGACAACTGCTAACCACTCTTAGAATAATATAAGCTCCCAAAAGGGACACACAGATCCATATGGCCTTCAGTGAAACTCAATGACTTTCCATTTCCCCACTTATAATTCTGGTTTGAAGGACATAAGCAGGCCATAGTGGTAGGTAGCAAAGTTTTCAGACTAAGAAAGAAGGAGGTCTAACTTCCTCATTAAGTGGCCATTTCACTGTTTAAACCTGTATTTCATTTACTCTTCTCTCTTGAAACCCTTAAGAAATACAATGACTTTCTCCCATTTTGGAGGAGAACTTCAAACCACAATGAACTGAAACACTTGGAAGACCTGGCAGAATTAGAGCAGATCCAGTTCAAGGGAGGTGAGAATTAGATTGGTTCAATTAGGTCTTTGTATTTTGTAAACAAACAAACGAACAAAAAACTATTTTCTTTCCTTTGTGACTGACTGTACTACTCATTAAAATGGTGGAATTTGGGGGGCCAAAATCATGTTGGAGACTGAGGATGTTAGTCTCTTTCTCTGTTCCAGTCCAAGTTCACAAATGGTTAAGTCCAGTGTGTTGAAGTAGCAAAGCACAAAGAAATTGCAGGCCAACTTCTTGAAAGAAGACATACATGTGGCCAAGAAACATATGAAAAAAAGCTCAATATCACTGATCATTAGAGAAATGCAAATCAAAACCACAATGAGATATTATCTCGCACCAGTCAGAATAGCCAATATTAAAAAGTCAAAAACAAACAAACAAACAAAAAAACAGATGCTGGCAAGGTTTAGGAGAAAAACTAATACTTTTACACTGTTGGTGGTAGAAGTGTAAATTAGTTCAAACTTTGTGGAAGACAGTGGCCATTCCTCAAAGACCTAGAGGCAGAAATGCCATTTGGCCCAGCAATCCGTTACTGGGTATATACCCAAAATAATGTAAATAATTCTATTTTAAAGATACATGCACACACATGCTCGTTGCAGCACTATTTACAATAGCAGACATGGAGTCAACCAAAATGCCCATGAATGATAGACTGGATAAAGAAAATGTGGTACATATACATCATGGAATACTATGTAGCCACCAAAAGGAATGAGATCATGTCCTTTGCAGAGACAAGGATGGAGCTGGAAGTCATTATCCTCAGCAAACTAATGCAAGAACAGAAAACCAAACACATGTTCTCACTTATAAGTGGGGGCTGGATCATGAGAACACATGCACACATTTTGGGGAATAACATATACTGGGGACTATCAGGGTGTTGGGAGAGGGAGTGTATCAGGAAGAACAGCTAATAGAGGATGGGGTTAATACCTACGAGATGGGATGATCTGTGCAAATATCCATGGCACACATTTACCTACATAACACACCTGCACATCCTGCACATGTACATCCGAACTTATTAAATAACAGTTGAAGAAAAAAAGAACACTGAATGTAATTAGCGCTTAGGTCAATACAAAAAAAAAGGAAAAAGGAAATTGCAGGTCAAAGCCTGGACAGTAAGTTTTCCATATAATGTCTTCCACATAAGGATACCTGCACGTTTGTAGCTGCGTGGTGAGTTCAAGAACCTGGGATACAACCAGATACAACTATCACTGTCTCTTTTAATTACATACTCAACTAATATTTAACATACTGCCTTATAATTGTGCCTATGCTTTAATAGTTTTTGAATGAACGAAGAAAAATGTTCTTTATTAACTTCTTTTGTAATGTTTTTGAACTTTCAAAGAAAAATGACTTCATGCTTTGGAAAAGACTGCAATCATAATTTTCTTCCTAATTGGGCTCATCCTCTCTGTAATTTGGAGACAGGTAAGTTTGTGCATATGGATTATGATAGTCATGCACATAATAAATCTCTTTTAGTGTTTGGCATCTAAACTATATTTTCAAATCTGATTCTAAAAAGAAAAATGAGGATAGCTAGATATATACATACATATTGCCTAACCTCTTTAAAAAGCCTTGTCATAGTATTAATAAAAAAGATATCTGAGAATATGCTGGCAGAGTTCAGATTCTTGATTAAAAGCAGACATATTTTGTGTTTATGCATTGGTAATTATGTTGTTCACAGGAAAAAAATGACGCACCATTATGTATAATTGGTAAACAGATGGGGAGATATTTGATGGACTTTCTTTCTTGTTTGTTTTCTTTTTAAAGAAGAAAAAAGGTCATTTTCTTCCCCTCACTTAAAGTGGTAGAGAGCAGTGTAACAGATGTGGCCAATTTCATTCTTGGAATGATATTTCTTGAAAAAGAAAGGGAGGAGGCAAAAATATTTTGGCATATATTATCTTCATTCTATGTGGATCATGGACAGAATTTAAAACAAAATATATGTATTTTAAAAATCTAAAACAATAATTTAAATCTTTAGAATCCTGATTTTGCAAATATGTAATACATAAGGAAATCAGAGTTTTGCAGTATGTATTTTCTGGAAATGTAGTTTTAAAATATGCCAGTATTCATTATTCAAGACAAAAGCTCTGTGATCAAATAAATTTGGGAAAAACTAGTTTAAACATCATACAGATTTCTTTATTGTAGTACTTTTCAGAACCTTTAAATGCTTATGTGGACAGTGACTACATATATGTAGTGTGTATCTCTCTCTACACACACACACACACACACACACACACACAATCTATTTTATAGAGAGAACAGTTTTCAAATGCGTATTTGACTATAGAACTAGTTTTTTTTTTTCTCCTTAGGGTATCATAGAGAGAAATGTTCTGAAGAACATACTTCAGAACACTGAAATGAATGTTCCTCAATTCACCCATTAAGTCTTGAAGGTTGCCTTTGTTTATTGATTCACTAATGAGTAGACTAAATGGTATTTGACTGGCCTCATGATGTTAAACAATCTCAAATAAATGAATTGTGTACTGGTTGTTATCTATATTCTGGCTAACCTTTCCCTTTTGTCTAACCTGTGGAAGAAATTCGTGATTAAAATATGCTTTAATTGCAACCAAGAAATCTTTGTTAGCTGGGGGAAAAAGAGCTCCATTTCTACCTTGAAATTATATCAAGCTGTAACTCTGGGTAGTAAAATACTTAGAGCTTAGATGAAATAAATCATTGTAATAGCAATATTCATCATCATTATTATTTCCTCAGAAAGAGAACTGGCTTTGGGTATTCTTAGACTAATCCCATCTGCCACCACAAAATTTGGACTTTGAAGCAAATGTATTAGGTATTTCCTAGATCACATCCCTGGATAACAAAGAGCTTCATTAAATGTAGAAAGCTCTCCATAGCCTTTGCCTCCCACTGGTTTAATATATAAAAGATTGTGCTAGATACAGAAATTGTATTTACATTCCTAAATCCACACAGTATCATAAGATGTTGTACGAGACAGGCCGAAGGTCACTGTCTACCAAGCAGTCAGCAAGGCCTCATGTTTGGATTCAACTCCTCTCTTTGATTCATTTCGATTAAAAAAAAAAAAAAAGCAGCAGTAATAACAATGACACGAAAAATTTAAAGCCAGTTTTTAAGTAATGATAGCCTGCAACCTCTGCAAGAATGCAAAGGCCGGGCTCTGTGTCTCACACCTGTAATCCCAGCACTTTGGGAGGCCAAGGCAGGCAGATCACGAGGTCGGGAGATCGAGACCATCCTGGTTAACACGGTGAAACCCCGTCTCTACTAAAAATACAAAAAATTAGTCAGGCTTGGTGGTGGGCGCCTGTAGCCCCAGCTACTCGGGAGGCTGAGGCAGGAGAATGGCAGGAACCCGGGAGGCGGAGCTTGCAGGGAGCCGAGATCGTGCCACTGCAGTCCGGTCTGGGCGAAAGAGCGAGACTGTGTCTCAAAAAACAAAAAACAAACAAACAAAAAAACAACAAAAGAGTGCAATGCAAAGATGTTCCAACTGAATACTATGCTGACACCAGCTCTGGTGCTCTTTCACATCCATGCAAAGCAGAAAAGAAAAAGCTACCTAGAGCATGTGCTGACAAATGAACTAGAAAACTGGGAAAGTCTGCTATGGAAAATTACAAGGCTGCATAATAGTAATATACAGATATGATTTAGGTAATATACAAATATGATTTAGGTAATATACAGATATGATTTAGGTAATATACAGATATGATTTAGGTAAGATACTCAGGCCAGGCAAAAAGCTATTTTAATTTTCTGCGACTCTAGCTTTAGCTCAGGCTGTGTGACCTAAAGCCCAGGAACTATGTGAATGTCTCTCGGAGACATCTTGCCTGACAATGTTGCGTGTTTCTCTGCATATTCTTTAATGGTAACTTTGAAATTAGTTTATATAACTATTCTAATAATCTATGCAATGGTTAAATCTAGTGTGGAAATTGTTGTGACAGTGGCCGGCGAGATGGCTGAATCGGAACGGCTCCAGCCCGCAGCTCCCAGAAAGATCAACACAGAAGGTGGGTAATTTCTGCGTTTCCAACTGAGGCCCCGACTCATCTCACTAGGACTGGCTCACTGGGACTGGTTAGAGAGTGGGGGTAGCTCACGGAGGGTGAGCTGAAGCAAGGATGGGCATTGCCTCACCCAGGAAGCACAAGGGGTTGGGGAAGTCCCTCCCCTAGACAAGGGAAGCCATGAGGGAATGTGCCCTGAGGAACGGTGCACTCTGACCCAGATACTATGCTTTTCCCACGGTTTTAGCAACCTGCAGACCAGGAGATTCCCTCAGGTGCCTACACCACCACCAGGGTGCTGGGTTTCAAGCACAAAACTGGGCAGCCATTTGGGGAGACACTGAGCTAGTTGCAGGAGTTGTTTTTCATACCCCAGTGGCACCTGGAATGCCAGAGAGGCAGAACCATTCACTCCCCTGGAGAAAGGGCTGAAGCCTGGGAGCCAAGTGGTCTAGCTCAGCAGCTCCCACCCCAACAGAGTCCAACAAGCTAAGATCCACTGGCTTGAAATTCTCGCTGAGAGCAGGGCAGTCTGAAGTCAACCTGGGATACTTGAGCTTGGCGGGGGAGGAGTGTCCGCCATTACTGAAGCTTGAGTAGGTGGTTTTCCCCTCACAGTGTAAACAAAGCTGCTAGGAAGTTTGAACTGGGTGGAGCCCACTGCAGCTCTGCAAAGCCACTGTAGCCAGAATACCTCTCTAGATTCCTACTCTCTGGTCAGGGCATCCTTGAAAGAAAGGCAGCAGCCCCACTCAGGGACTAATAGATCAAACTCCCATTTCCCTGGGACAGAGCATCTGGGGAAAGGGGTAGCTGTGGGCACAGCTTCAGCAGACTTAAGCATTCCTGCCTGCTGGCTCTGAAGAGAGCAGCAGATCTCCCAGAACAGCACTGGAGCTCTGTTAAGGGAGAGATTGCCTCATCAAGGAGATTCCTGACCCCCATGCCTCCTGACTAGGAGACACCTCCCAGCAGGGGATGACAGACACCTCATGCAGGAGAGCTCTGGCTGGCATCTGGCCGGCGTCCCTCTGAGACAAAGCTTCCAGAGGAAGGAACAGGCAGCAGTCTTTGCTGTTCTGCAGCCTCTGCTGGTGATACCCAGGCAAATAGGGTCTGGAGTGGACCTCCAGCAAACTCCAGCAGACCTGCAGCAAAGGGGTTTGATTGTTAGAAGGAAAACTAACAAACAGAAAGGAATAGCATCAACATCAACAAAAAGGATGTCCTCACAGAAACCCCATTTAAAGGTCACCAACATCAAAGATGAAAGTTAGATAAATCCATGAAAATGAGAAAAGAAGTGCAAAAGAACCAAAAATTCCAAAAGCAAGAACACCTCTTCTCCTCCAAAGGATCACAACTCCTCACCAGCAAGGGAGAAAAACTGGACAGAGAATGAATTTGACAAACTGACAGAAGTAGGCTTCAGAAAGTGGATAATAATAAACTCCTCTGAGCTAAAGGAGCATGTTCTAACCCAATGCAAGGAAACTAAGAACCTTGAAGAAAGGTTAGAAAAATTGCTAACTAGAATAACCAGTTTAGAGAAGAACATAAAATACTTGATGGAGCTGAAAACACAGCAAGAGAACTTCGTGAAGCATACACAAGTATCAATAGCCAAATTGATCAAGCAGAAGAAAGGATATCAGAGATTGAAGATCAACTTAATGAAATAATTCATGAAGACAAGATTAGAGAAAAAAAATTATAAGGAAAAAACAAAGGCTCCAAGAAATATGGGACTGTGTGAAAAGACCAAACCTGTGTTTGATTGGTGTACCTGAAAGTGATAGGGAGAATGGAACCAAGTTGGAAAACACTCTTCAGGATATTATCCAGGAGAACTTCCCCAACCTAGCAAGACAGGTCAACATTCAAATTCAGGAAATACAAAGAACACCACAAAGATATTCCTTGAGAAGAGCAACCTCAAGACAAATAATAGTCAGATTCACCAAGGTTGAAACAAAAGAAAAAATGTTAAGGGCAGCCAGAGAGAAAGGTCAGGTTACCCACAAAGGGAAGCCCATCAGACTAACAGCGGATCTCTTGATGGAAACTCTACAAGCCAGAAGACAGTAGAGGCCAATATTCAACATTCTTAAAGAAAGAATTTTCTACCCAGAATTTCATATCCAGCCAAACTAAGTTTCATAAGTGAAGGAGAAATAAAATCCTTTACAGACAAGCAAATGCTTAGAGATTTTGTCACCACCAGGCCTGCCCTACAAGAGCTCCTGAAGGAAGCACTAAACATGGAAAGGAACAACCAGTACCAGCCACTGCAAAAACATATCAAAATGTAAAGGACGTCTATGCTAGGAAGAAACTACATCAACTAATGAGCAAAATAACCAGCTAACATCATAACGACAGGATCAAATTCACACATAACAATTTTAACCTTAAATATAAATGGGCTAAATGCTCCAATTAAAAGACCGACTGGCAAATTGGATAAAGAATCAAGACCCATCAGTGTGCTGTGTTCAGGAGACGCATCTCATGTGCAAATACACATGTAGACTCAAAATAAAGGGATGGAGGAAGATTTTCCAAGCAAATGGGAAGCAAAAAAATGCAGGGTTGCAATCCTAGTCTCTGATAAAACAGGCTTCAAACCAACAAAGATCAAAAAAGATAACAGAAGGGCATTACATAATGGTAAAGAGATTAATGCAACAAGAAGAGCTAACTATCCTAAATATATATGCAGCCAATACAGGAGCACCCAGATTCATAAAGCAAGTTCTTAGAGACCTACAGAGACTCAGACTCCCACACAGCAACAGTGGGGGGCTTTAACATCCCACTGTCAATATTAGACAAATCAGCGAGACAGAAAATCAACAAGGATATTCAGGACTTGAACTCAGCTCTGGATCAAGTGGATCTAATAGACATCTACATAATTATACACCCCATATCAACAAAAATTACATTCTTCTTAGCACCACATCACACTTATTCTAAAATTGAGCACGTAATTGGAAGTAAAACACTCCTCAGCAAATGCAAAAGAACAGAAATCATAACAAGCAGTTTCTCAGACCACCATGCAATCAAATAAGAACTCAGGATTAAGAAACTCGCTCAAAAATGCACAAGTACATGGAAACTGAACAACCTGCTCCTGAATGACTACTGGGTAAATAACAAAATTAAGGCAGAAATAAATACGTTCTTTGAAATCAATGAGAACAAAGACACAATGTACCAGAATCTTTGGGACACAGCTAAAGTAGTGTTTAGAGGGAAATTTATAGCACTAAATGCCCATAAGAGAAAGAGGGAAAATCTAAAATCGACACCCTAACATCACAACAAAAAGAACTAGAAAAGCAAGAGCAAACAAATTCTAAAGCTAGCAGAAGACAAGAAATAACTAAGACCAGAGCAGAACTGAAGGAGATAGAGCCATAAAAAACCCTTCAAAAAATCAATGAATCCAGGGACTGTTTTTTTGATAAGATTAACAAAATAGATAGACCACTGGCTGGAGCAATAAAGAAGAAAAGAGAGAAGAATCAAATAGACACAATAAAAAAGGATAAAGGGGATAACACCACTGATCTCACAGAAATACAAACTACCATCAGAGAATACTATAAACATCTCTACACAAATAAACTAGAAAACCTAGAAGAAACAGATAAATTCCTGGACACATACACCCTCCCAAGACTAAACCAGGAAAAGTCGAATACCTGTAGAGAACAATAACAAGTTCTCATATTGAGGCAGTTATTCATAGCCTACCAACCAAAAAAGCCCGGGACCAGATGGATTCACAACCGAATTCTATCAGAGGGACAAATAGGATCTGGTACCATTGCTTCTGAAACTATTTAAAACAATAGAAATAGAGGGACTCTTCCTTAACTCATTTTATGAGACCAGTACGATCCTGATACCAAAACCTGGCAGAGATACAACAAAGAAAATTTCAGGCCAGTATCCCTAATGACCATTGATGTGAAAATCCTCAGTAAAATACTGGAAAACTGAATGTAGCAGCACATCAAAAAGATTATCCACCATGATCAAGTCAGCTTCATCCCTGGGATGCAAGGCTGGTTCAACATACATAAATCAATAAATGTAATCCATCACATAAACAGAACCAATAACAAAAACCACATGATTATCTCAGTAGATGCAGAAAAGGTCTTTGATAAAATTCAACAACTCTTCACGTTAAAAACTCTCAATAAACTACATACTGATGCAACATATCTCAAAATAATAAGAGCTATTTATGACAAACTCACAGTCAATATTACACTGAATGGGCAAAAGCTGGAAGCATTCCTTTTGAAAACTGGCACAAGACAACCATAACCTCTCTGACCACTCCTATTTAACATAGTGTTGTAAATTCTGGGTAGGGCCATCAGGTGAAGAAAGAAGTAAAGGTATTCAGATAGGAAGGGAGGAAGTCAAATTGCCTCTGTTTGCAGATGACATGATTGTATATTTAGAAAACCCCATCATGTAAGCTCAAAATCTCCTTAAGCTAATAAACAACTTCAGCAAAGTCTCAGGATACAAAATCATGTGCCCCCCTCAGGATACAAAATCATGTGCCCCAAAATCACACGCATTCCTATACACCAATAATAGACAAATAGAGAGCCAAATCATGAGTGAACTCCCATTCACAATTGCTTCAAATAGAATAAAATACCTAGGAATCCAACTTACAAGGATGTGAAGGACCTCTTCAAGGAGAGCAGCAAACCACTGCTCAAGGAAATAAGAGAGGACACAAACAAATGGAAAACCTTCCATGCTAATGGATAGGAAGAATCAATATCATGAAAATGGCCATCCTGTCCATAGTAATTTATAGATTCAATTCTATCTCCATCAAACGACCATTGACTTTCTTCACAGAATTAGAAAAAAATATTTTAAATTTTATATGGAACCAAAAAAGAGCCCATATAGTCAAGACAATCCTAAGCGAAAAGAACAAAGCTGGAGGCATCATGCTACCTGACTTCAAACTATACTACAAGGCTACAGTAACCAAAACAGCATGGTACTGGTACCAAAACTGATATATAGACCAATGGAACATAACAGAGGCCTCAGAAATAATGCCACACATCTACAACCATCTGATCATTGACAAACCTGATAAAAATAAGCAATGGGGAAAGGAATCCCTATTTAATAAATGGTGTTCGGAAAACTGGCTAGCCATATGCAGAAAAATGGAAACTCGACCCCTTCCTTCACCTTATACAAAAAATTGACTCAAGATGGATTAAAGACTTAAATGTAAGACCTGAAACCATAAAAACCTTAGAAGAAAACCTAGGCAATACCATTCAGGACATAGGCATGGGCAAAGACTTCATGACTAAAACACCAAAAGCAATGGCAACAAAAGCCAAAATTGACAAATGGGATCTAATTAAACTAAAGAACTTCTGCATAGCAAAAAGAAACTATCATAAGAGTGCACAGTTAACCTACAGAATGGAAGAAAACTTTTACAATCTATCCATCTGACAAAGGGCTAATATCCAGAATCCATGAGAATCTTAAACAAATTTACAAGAAAAAATGATCCCATTAAAAAGTGGGCAAAAGATATGAACAGACACTTCTCAAAAGAAGACATTTATGTGACTAACAAACATATGAAAAAAAGCTCATCATCACTGGTCATTAGAGAAATGCAAATCAAAACCGCAATGAGATACAATTTCACACCAGTTAGAATGGCGAACATTAAAAAGTCAGGAGACAGCTGATGCTGATGAGGATGTGGAGAAGTAGGAACACTTTTACACTGTTGGTGGGAGTGTAAATTATTTCGACCATTTGGAAGAGAGTGTGGTGATTCCTCAAGAATCTAGAACCAGAAATACCATTTGACTCAGCAATCAAACTACTGGATATCTACCAAAAGGATTATAAATTATTCTACTATAAAGACATATGCACATGTATGTTTATTGCAGCACTGTTCACAATAGCAAAGACTTGGAACCAGTCCAAATGCTTATCAAAGAGAGACTGGATAAAGAAAATGTGACACATATACACCATGGAATACTACGCAGCCATAAAAAAGAATGAGTTTATATCCTTTGCAGGCACATGGATGAAGCTGGAAACCAGTATTCTCAGCAAAGTAACTCAGGAACAGAAAACCAAGCACTGCATGTTCTCACTCATAAGTGTGAGTTGAACAGTGAGAACACATGGACACAGGAAGGGGAACATCACATGCTGGGGCCTGTCAGGGAGTGGGGGGTTAGGGGAGTGATAGCATTAGGAGAAATACCTAATGTAGATGACGGGTTGATGGGTGCAGCAAACCACCGTGGCATGTGTATACCTATGTAACAAACCTGCACATTCTGTACACATATCCCAGAACTTAAAGTATTAAAAAAATACAAAATAAAAACAACAACAACAAAAGTAAAGTGAAACATTTTTCATGACCCATATAAAAACTATAAACCTTGACAAGATCCCATCAAATTATTTGAATAATTTGGCAGAGAATATGTATGTTGTGTCATGTAAAATTGTTAATATTCTGCTGTTTTTTGACCCCAATACATCAGTTTTATATTGTTTGAGATTTAAGAAGAGGAAACTAAATGTAATTGTGGAAACTACTACAAATGGAAATTTCACATTTTGCTCATCTCTCCTTTTCTGAATCTTATTACATGCAATTATAAGAAGCCAATTTACATTATCAGCACTCAGCCTAGTAGTCTTACTGAACAAATCAGTATATTGTCTGGTTATCATTTAATAATGAAAGAGAAAAAGTACTTTCTTCAGACAACAAAAACGTAAACTTTAGTGGATATTTTGGTAAATTTTACCACATTATATTAAAGCCATTTGTATTTTAAGACAACCATAATCTAAGTTAAGAGACAAGTGCTAGACATAGAGATTTTGTGACTCATATAACAGAGACTATAACACGAGAGATTATTAAACAAAATGTATAAGAAACTACAAATTAATAAGCAAAATTCAACAGCCCACTAGAAAAATGGTCAAATATGAACAGGTAGCCATTAAAAAGTAAATATTAATGTCAGACTTCTATAATTGTCATGACAAATTACCACAAAATTTATGGCTTAAACAAAACACACTTATTATCTTATACTTCTTGAGGTCAGTGGTTTGAAACAGTTCTCAACACCCTAACATCAAGTTGTCAGCAGGCTGCATTGCTTTCCAGAGGCTCTAAGGGAGAATTCGTTCCTTCTTCTTTCAGATCGTTGGTGAAATTCAGTTCCTTGAGGTTGTGTTACCGCAGTCCCTGTTTGCCTGCGGGCTATGAACTGAGAGTCACTTACAGCTTCTAGAGGATGCCACGTTCCTTGGCATGTGGTATTTATTTTCCATCTTCAAAGCCAGTAACGATGAATGGAGTTCTTCCTCCACTGAATTTCTCTGACTCTGCTGCCGTCTTGTATGCTTTTAAGAGCTCTTATGATTACATTGGGAAAACCCAGGTTCAGGATAATCTTCCTGTCTCAAGCTGTTTAACCTTAATCACATCTGCAAAATCCCTTTACCAATGTATGATAACATATTCACAGGTTCCGGGAACTGGGGCATGGATATCTTTGTTGCATTGGATGGGGAGCACATTATTCTGCCTACCACATTCAAAACCATTTGACATTCAGTTTAAACTAATTTGTAATCAGAAAACGTACATGTAAGCAATGACATGAAATTGAATTAAAACCACTGAACAGGTTGTAAGTTGTATTTTGTTTCATCCATTGAATTGGCAAAGGTTAAAAATTTGACCATATCAAAAGTTGGCTGGGATATGAGGAAACAAATACTGATGGTGGGGGTATACATTGCTATAGATAAAAAATGAATGGCAGATAGCCATGCCCACATGTATAAATAAAATCTATATATTATGGATGGGTATATTCTAGATATGTTTGTATTTCTATAAATTTGCATTTTAAATATTTTTAAAGTGCAAAAATATAACCATCAAAATTATCAGACTGATTGTCCTAAGAAGAGGGAGGGTAAAGAGAATATGATTTGGGGTCTTAATCAAAAGGGGTGTTATTTTGTATATAATTTATATTTCACTTTCTTCTTTTTTAAGCCTGGAAAGATGATATGTAAAATGATAAAATACTAACAGGTCTTTATTGCAAAAACTGAGATACAGAGTTAGTTTTTTATCTATCTATCTATCTATCTATCTATCTATCTATCTATCTATATCTATCTATCTATCTAATCTATGTATCTATCTATCTAGTCTATCTGCTTGGATTTTAAAAATTTCTGAAATAAGTGTATCTTTAACCAAGGAAAAGGAGATGTCTTTAGACTATACACACACAGGCATCAAAGTATCTTCTGGTGACTACAGAACAGGAGCGGGCAATTTTGGGGGTAAATCATGCCTGATGCCAGGTGATAGAAACAATGTATATTGGAAAATAGCCACTTTAAACACACTGTGGCTGCTTTCCTGATACAACGGCAGAGTCGGGTCATTGCAGCAGAGACTACATGGCCCTAAAAACCAAAAATACTTACTATATGGACCATTTTACTCTTTTTGCTCGGAAGGGATACCTCATTAGAGCTGGCTAGCGGTTGTGTGAGACTAGAGCCCGTCGCCTAAACACAGTTATGTGGGTTACAGAAGTATTTCGCCTCAAGCAAACCAGGTAGATCCTTAAAAACAAAGGATCCCAGTGTCTGATTAAGTGTCTGGTTCAGAATAAGTGCTAAGGGAATTAAATGCAATAGATTACTGTGCCTACCATCTCACCGTACCTGAATCCACCACTCTCTGCTAAATGCCCAATCTTTTTAGGTAAGATGCTTGATAGTGTAGGTTTTTATTTCTCTTTTGATAGTTTTCTCCTATGTCCCCTTCTAGTCTGTCTTAAAATCTTGCTTCTGTTTTCTCACCTCAGTCTGAGAGTCATGCTCTGTGAATTGCAACAGTACACACGATTGTAAGCTGCTTTTTATACTCTGAACATGATTAAAACTTACCTTCCCACCACCCCAGAACTGAAAGTAAGCCTCAGTTAGAAGGAAAATCAGTGCATGTAGATACTGATATGAACCATTCTAACTCATGCCAAAATACTGTATCTCAGCTCCTTGCTTAAATATGAATATAGTACTTTTATGATGTGATGGCTAATTTTATTTGTCGGCTTGGCTAGGCCTGGCACCCAGATATGTGGTCAAACATCATTCTGGCCGTTTCTGTGTGAGTGTTTCTCGATGAGAGTGGTATTTACATTGGTACACTTTGAGTAAAGCAAATTGCCCTCCATAATGGGGGTGGGCCTCATCCAGTAAATTGAAGGCCTGAGTAAAACAACAGAATGATTTCCTGCAACGTGCTTCCGCAGCAGGCAGCATTCAGACTTGTGAGCCACAGCACTGACTTTTCATTGAATACTATGGTTTAAAGGTTTGTGTCCCCTCAAAAGTCATATGCTAAAATTCAAAGCCCCAGTATGATGGTATTAGGTGGTGGGGCCCTTGGGAGGTGATTAGGTCATAAGGCAGGAGCCTTTATGAATGGGATTGAGGTTTTATAAAAGAAGCCCAGAGAGCTATATGAGGACCATATGATAATACAGCTAGAAAGTACCTTCTGTAATCCAGGAACGGGCCCTCACTCGACAATGAATCTGCCTTGATTTTGGACATCCCAGTATCCAGAACTGCGAGAAAAAGATTTCTGTTATTTCTGAGCTACTCAGTCTATGGTATTTTGCGATAGTAGCCTGAGTAGACTGACACTGCATTCTGCATCTCCAGTCTGCCGGCCTGTCCTTCAACTTTCCAGCCTTTATAAACTGCACGTATTAGTCCATTTTCATGCTGTTGATAAAGACATATCCAAGACTGGGTAATTCATAAAGAAAAAGAGATTTAATGGACTCTCAGTTCCACGTGGCTGGGGAGGCCTCCAAACCACGGCAGAAGGTGAAAGGCACGTCTTCCATGGCAGCAGGCAAGAGAGAATGAGAGCCATGAAAAAGGGGAAACCCCTTATAAAAATGTTAGATCTCATGAGACTTATTCACTACCACAAGAACAGTGTGGGGGAAATTGCCCCCATGATATAATTATCTCCCACCAGGTCCCTCCCACAACATGTGGGAATTATGGGAGCTACAATTCAAGATGAGATTTGGGTGGGGACACAGCCAAACCCTATCACTGCATGAGCTAATTACTTAAAATCAATTATTCTCTCTCTTTTTATCCCCCATATATATATTTTATATATATATATATATATATATATGCGCACACACATGCACACACCTATTCTATTGGTTTTGTTTCTCTAGAGAACCCTGACTAGTATATATGACTCATAAAGTACGTGACTAATTAAAGATGTTTACTTCTAAAAATTCAGAGTAGATACATGCAGTCAACAAACCCTTAGGATATTTAACATTTAACAACAAACATATGACATGCATTATTTGGGAAGCTTTCAATCATTATAGTAGTCAAACTTCAAGATGGATCCCAATGATCCCAGCTCCCAAATGGTACTCATACTCCTATGTAGCTTCTTCCTACATGAAACCACGATTAGTCTGTGCGACCAATAGAATATGGCAGAAAGATACAGATTCACAGATTCCTTCAATCAAATCATAAGGCCTTTAAAAAGTTTACGGAAGTTGTCCTTTGGCTATTTTAATAGAAGCCCATAGTGGATAAAAAGTTACCTCAAAGCAATTTGTAACTCTGGCTTTTGTTTAATGGAGTGAACCTCAATAAGGTTCAAGGAGACAAAACATATTTTTACAGAAGGTTATATTTAAAGAATCACAGAGAGCTTGATGGAAAGGGACAGAGAGTAGAAAATTAAAGCCCGGGACTTCCAGATTTCTGCAAGTAGGAGGCAGCTGCAAACACATATTTCCTTTTGTGAAAAAGAAAGGATAACTCAGGTCAGAACCAGGATCCTAGAGGGTGAAGAAGAACCACAGTGAATCATTTGCAGGCAGCAGTTTGACTGAGTCCTAATCAAGGAACTTTCAACACGTGCCTGGATGGATTTAAGCCTCGCTGTGGACCAGTAGGTGTAACTCTTGTTTTCTCTAGTTCCAATGGGAGTTCCTCCTTCAGCTCTTCTGAGCTTGTCCCACCACTGTGTGTTGGTCGTGTGTGTGTTGGAAGGCGAGTGTCATTATCTCTTTAGCTCACAAGACTCCAGATTGAAAAATATCTGGACACAAGGTGCTTTCTTAAGGAATTACACAGAAATAGACTCCTTTGCACCCGGAATTGATGTAGATGATAAGATTCTGGATGTCACACTGAAATTGAATGAGATGAGACTTTGGGGTCCCTGGGAGGGGATGAGAATATTTTGCATGTAAGATAGTCATAAATGATTGGTGCAAAGAAGTTAGACTGTGGTAGCCATCCTTCAAGATGGCCCCCCAAATCCCCAAGTTCTAGAAATGAGATTTTTTTGTAGTTTTTTTCCACATTGTAATGGGGATGGGGTCTGTGACAAATAGAATATATTAGAAGTGATGACATTTCACTTTTGAGATAGATTACAAATGAAACTGTGACTTTTATCTTGGCATTCTCAATCCCCTCACCCTCCACCCCCCAAGTTTGTTTTGTCTCTCATCTCTCTCTCCTTTCCTCACATCACTTACTCTGGTGACAGTCAGCCTGGTATGTCATGAGCAGCATCACCGAGAGGCCTATGTGTTAAGAAACTGAGGCCTCTGATCTGTGGTCAGTGAGAAATACTACTGATGGCTACTGAATGTACTTGGAAATAGGTCCGCCACTCTCAGACTAACTTTCTGCACATTTCATCCTAAACCTTGACTGCAGCCTTCTGAAAACATTCTGAGCCAAAACTATTTGGGGAAACCACTGCCTGATTCCTGACTCTCATAAACCATGTGATAAAATAAGTTTCTTGTTTTAAGGTGCCATGTTTTGTGGTAATTTGTTACATAGCAATTAATAGCTACTATAATCATTCAAGGGTTTATTAATATCTTACCAGATATCCTACCTTGGTCAAGGTGCTATCAGAGATAGAGCATAATATCTGACCTCTGTATAAGTCAGGTCTCAATTCTGAAAACAGAAGCCACTGTAGGAATTTTTAACTGGAAATGTTTGATAAAAGGTTATAGATGCTTAGAAAAATACTGAAAAACTTGAAGTGCATGGTCAAGGCAGAACCCTTAGGGGCTGCTGTTTGAGGCCATGATTGGTATCAGGAGTTCAAAAGGACACCTCTGTGAGTGAATGAAGATGGCATAAAAAAGTGACCCACAGCCACTGCTGCTCCTATAGACCTTGTCTGAACATCTGGTAAAGTGGAGAAAGGACACAAGAATTTCACTGCAGGGAAACAGCATATGACTAGAACATTACTATCAGCATAATCAAAGAGGCACAAAAAATGACTCCTGCTTCATTCCCACCCTCCAATTCTTCTTCAAGTAAATCTAATTAGTGAAACCTGATTCTCTTCTGGAATCTTAGTAGCAAAGTGATCTGGGAATGTTTTTAGCTTTTGAATTTCTTCAACTTGAATGGAGTTAGAATGGATGTTGAGAGCCAATTCTCACCCTTTACCATAGTCTGTGCACACAAGGGGTTTACAAGCTTAATAGAATGACAAGATTAACATAATGTGACAAGATTAGAGATGGGGCATGTGCTAAATTGAGTGTTACAGCTTAAGTTCAGCAGAAGATCAGAGAAAAAGGAGATTAGAGTGTGATGGAGAATTCAGAGAAAGTTCCATGAAATAACTTAGCTTTCAGTTAGGGCTTGAAAAGATGGTAGGAGTTGAATAAACCTAGATAAAAGTAGAGTATTTAATGCAGGTGGATAGCAAGAGTGAAGGCAAGAATTAATGCAGGTGATAGCAGGTAGTTAGCCTGACTCTTGCAAAGAATAAGGAATGAAAGGTGGTCATAACAATGGACTGTGAAATATATACAGCTGTGAACATTGAGGTAATATCTAAATATATTGCATGTGGGTATATGTGTACTCAATGTCCATAACATTCATTTATGTAATCATGTAAAATTATGTGTATATTGTCATTAAGTAGATTTCTTTCTTTGTCAGATACTAATGGACTTAGACTAAACTAGAGGAATATTCAGGACCACAGATATCTCAACATTTCCTTCCTTCCAACCCTGGTCATGTTTGTGCAGTGACTACGAAAGTCTTCAACAATTTTTTTTTTCTGATTTGTATTTTGGTTTCCTTATTACAGAAATCAGGCCTTCCCTGAACTCCTTAACTCTTCCCAATTCTTTCCCTATTGAGGGACTAGATCTGTTCTCATATTTTCTTGGCTATTGACCATGGTTCTTCTAAATAGAGATTTTTGATGATTGTTATATGAACCTGGCTAATTTTGAATAGTGCATGTGCCTAGAAATTGCCTGCTGCTGTGTCTCCTCACTTAGGTCAGGTCTTCATCCATTTTGATATATTGATAGTAATAATAATGACCATTTGTTGGGCATGTATTTGTTTGAAATGCTTGTTGCCTGGTGCCATAAAGAAATAGCACTTGAACATTAATTTACTCAGCAAGGCCATTTTTACTTCCTGCAGAAAGGGTACACTCGCCAGCAGTTTTGCCACAAGTGTACACCGAACAAAGAAGACAGGGTCATTTATAACCTGATGCGTCCCCACTACTGCTGTGTCCAGTTTCCATTGGCTGGAATGGGACCTCACATTCTGTATTTGTCCAGATTGGCTAGCAACTTGGAACTTTTTAAAAGAGACAAAGGCAGAGGAGGACAAAGGCAGAGGAGAACAAAGGAAGGAGGAAGTAACTTGTGGAATGCTGAGAAAGGTAAAAAAACACCTTCAAATAAGGAAGAGGAACAGGCTATGACCTACTGCTTGCTTGGACCAGTATAAGTATGCCTGGACAAATATTTAGGCTAAATTGTAGGAGCTAAGAATATAAAGTACATTGATTTTTTTTTTTTTCTCCAAAGCTAGCAGATATTTAAGAATGTTAGCACAGGTCTTTGAATCAATTTTGCTTCTAAGAGAAGTTACTATTTATTCCTAATTAAATGGGGTGGAAAGTCTTTGAAGAGGAATCTCTACTTTACTTTTTACATGTTTTATCCCAGAAAAGGTGTTAGGTACTTTCTAAAAACTATTTCTAATCCAAATATATGTTTCTGTTTCCATTTTACAGATGAGAGAACTAATTTAACTCCAGAACCTGTACTCTTTATATCATAAAAATTAAAACACAAAGCACGATCTTTATATGAAAATATCTCAGACCTCACAGTTTACAAAATGTTGCTATTGTTAATTGTTTCATTTGATCCTCAGAATAAGATTGTGAGGCAAGAAAGGTAGGAAAATTCTGTCTTCTTTTTTTTTTAACAGTTTGGAGAAGCAACTAACTTCTCAGTCACCTGCTCTAGAAAGTTGAGTACTTAATAAACATTATTATATTTTGATCAAGTCTTATATAAAGAAAATTTGTGTCCCATGTATATTAGATAGACACATAGAAAGGTAAATAGACTCATGTAAGGTTTTGAAGCTTAGAGAAGTTTGGAGATCCTCCAATATCACAAAGTACATATTTTGCCACAGTAGAAATTGGTAAAATGTGCAGTAGGAATTGGTTATGATAAAATTTCTTTCCCTATAATTGACTTCATTTTGATCCTAGTTAAGTTTTCCATGTGTAGATGAATCCAAATCTCTCATGGATTCATCTACACATGGAAAACATGGAAAGGGAAAACATCAAACATTGGTCATGTTTCTGAGTCTCAACCAAATCTCTAATGTCTTCTGCTAATTAATGCATCATTTTCAACAGTAGAAGTCTCAAAACAGCATTGTTAGGTTTTTTCTTTTGTTTGGCTCTTTACTACTGCAGACCACAGAAAAGTGATCTTTGGCCAACTTTAGAGGTATGTTTGCATCATGTTGGAAGATGAGTTTTCTGTTAGGGTTCACTATCCACATAGATGTTTTAGAAAGTGCTAATGCATGAAGTGACCTCAGAAAATAAAGTTTAACCTCAAATTTTAAAAAATTGAATTTTAGTTATTTGTCAGGACATGGAAAAGAATTATAACTTCAAAATGACCTTCAGTTCTTAAATTTCATCTTTTAGCAATTAGACCTCACAACCAGCCTGCCCTTTTCCGATCAAGAAACAAAAATTTATGCCTATGTAGCATCAGAAATTCCTTGGTTATAATCAAGAGGAACATAAAGGTGAACATTTTCATTAGTGCATGTCATGAACATTGTGGAGAAAAGAATTATAACCCACCCCACTGTAATCCATCTTCTCTGAGGAGCCATTTTAAGTGAGAGAAAAAAAAAAAAAATCCTTGGCTTTTCAGTCACTCCAACTTCTTAAAATAAGTTTTAAAGTAGCACAGGGAAAGTTCTCCAGGAATGAAAAACGCTGCTTGGTCTCAGCTAGAGCCATGAGAAAAATCTGTACGCTAGAGATGAATGATTCTACATCAGGAATAATGCATTCAGTTCTAAAATCATGGATATTGATTGAAATCCAAGAGATAGATGTGAGTCTTAAGCCTGTGGAAAGAGATCTAATACATTTTTTCATATGTTTAATTAATCATGGTCATTATGAGACCAAGAATTAAAGATAATGCATCATTTGTCTGAGCTTTATTGAACACTTCATAATTGCATAAAATCTATGTGATAATTCAAATATCTTGCTTTTAGATCACAGTGAAGGGATTTTGTAGTTTAAGAGTAAAAATTAAAAGTTGTTGGGAAAGAATCAATTGTAGGCTAAATAATAATTGATTACTATTTCAGTAAAGACCACAGAATTACCTTCTAGACTAACAAATTTATGGGTAGATGTTCAAGTTGCTGTTCTTATTTACTCAGAGGAGTAAATTTTCAAATGATCAGCTCCTAAACTAATCATGCTACAGAAAATCAGATCTTCTCAACTTGTTGTGGACTCAATTAATATAAATTTCATGTTACGTAGGCAGAGAATTTTGGATTAACATTTGCTTATACATGCTGATAGGCCCACCAAACTATGCAATTATGCCAGGATAATATTAAAAAGCTTAGAATTAATCTTTTTTTAAGCCCAAGGTTATATGAAAAATATAGAACATTTACAGATTAACTTTGCAATAGGCACTTCACACATTTCTCACATTCTTATTTAATCTTTGTCATCGCACAAATGATCTTCTGTGGTGGCATCATCTTCTCTTCTTTACATCTGAATAACTGAACTCAACATCATGTAGCTGGAATTAAGCTGGGCTTTTACTGACACCCACCTTTGTGCCAGTCTTTGGGAGATCGCACATCTGACTAAAACGTTCACACTTCTCTGAATCCATGTGCAGTGTCCTTCTACTATGGCTTGGTGACCTAGGTTTACTCCTGGGGCTTGCTTTGACCAGTGGAACTTCAGCAGGCATGACACAAGCCAAGGCTTAAATGGAGTTTGCATAACTAGACTTGATTTGTGCCTCTTTCACTACCGTGAGACAAACATATCTCAGCTAGTCTCTTGGTTCCAGGAAGACGAAAGAAAGGTGGTGCAGATCCTCATTAGATAATTTGCCCAATGCAAGCCAGTAAAGAATAGAGCTCCCTCCAGTCAGTAAACTGCAGAAGCACAAGTTCAGTCAAGTCCAACTAGGTTCAACCTAGATCAATTTGCTCTTAGATGTGTCCGGATACTTGAGCTGAAAGGATAAATGAATTTTTTTTTTTTTTTTGAGTTGGGAGGTGGTTTGTGATGCTGCAGTTGACAACCAATACACAATTGTAAACTCTCTCCCCTGCTTTTTGCAGATGATAAAATGAAACACAGTGTCTCACAGGAGAAACTTACAGAAGTGTTGAAGCATCTTTGCTGTCTGTGCATAAGAAAAGTTCAACACTAATGTTAAGAGGTAGGAGAGACTGGGTTTAGGCGGTTGTTAGTTTTTCTATGTGGAAACAGTATTTGATGTTCTCTATTAATCTAAGACAAAAGATGAGAACCAAAAGGGAGGAGAGGATACTATCCATGATGTACTGTAGTGACACACCAGCATACTTCTGAGTATGTAAATGTCAAGAGGAAGTGTTCTGACTCGCTTGCCTGTGTACGCCCTTCTGGAAGAGGTAAAATATAACAGGCAAGCCTCACTTCTGTAGTTAAAGTAACCATGGACATTTTAAACGTTCCATCATGGATTGACAAACTGTAGCCCATAAGCCAAATGTAGCCTGCTGCCACTGTTTATTAAGTTTCACTGGAGAAGACAGCCGTATCTCTCATTACATATTGCCTATTGCTGCTCTTCCTCCACATTAGCAGAGGTGAGCAGTTGAGAGAGACATTACAGCACATAAAACTTAACATACTTACTGTCCGGCTCATTTTAGAAAATGTTTGCTGGCCCTTGCTGTAGAGTGCTGTAGGGAAGGCGTGGCTGGAAGACGTTAGACTAGAGCAGGAAGGTACAGTTGATCACCTGAGGAAATTGTGTAGGTGTGGTTGTTGCTGTGGTTGTAATATTGTGGTTGTACTTAATGAAAGAGAAAAGAGACATGATTTCAGGGAATTCTCACTGGAGTCCATTGTGAAATCTGAGGTCAATGCTTCTGTCATTCACTTGTAGAAAATTATTGAATGGCTTATCTACTTTAGAAAACCTTATTTTGATGCAGCATCTTTATAACATTAGTGTCATCCCAAAGATTTAACTTGATTTCTAGGGGGAAATTTGAACCAAGAGAAATGGGACGCTCTGGAAATGTAGCTAGGCCCAGATATATTTTCTATAAAATATCGTGTGTGTGTGTGTGTGTGTGTGTGTGTGTGTGTGTGTGTGTGTGTGTGTTTAAAAGGTATCAGTCAGATATTCCCCCAATAATATATATGTTTGGATCAAGTACAAAGTGTAGACATAACTACAAGGCATATGCTGTCTGACCATATTTCAGAGCACCTTAAATTATTATTTGTTGTGTGCGTCCTCCAGCCCTGACAAATCCCGAAGGACCAAATAAATACTACACTCCTTTGCACTTCAAAGTTCCTCTGAGTTTTACTGTTCAAATTACGGTGGTGGCTGCTTTCCCCCTCTCTATTGCTTGTTCTTTGTCTGTTTTCACACTCCTCCCGGCTGTGTAATCACTCATTCTCTCTCATTTATCACAGCCTTTCCCGGTCCTGACTACACTATCTCCCCAGTTTTGTCATGGTGCACTGGTACATTACAAATACAATTAAACCTCTTATGATATTGCAGCTTTTGCCCAACACATCCCAGCTTCAAGGTTGAAAGATTTCTGATATTACCTCCGATATCAGTTCTTTCCCATTTATCGGCAGTGTCTGGACTAATGCAGTAGTGTTGCATTAATTAAAGGAAGCATCTAGTAATACTGCTGTTTTTGCCAGTCTGACACCGAATCAGGAGTCTAATGCCTGCTCATGTTTTAAGAACCATTTATCACCCATGTCATCCCAATGCAGCCAGCTGTCTGAGCCAAGCCTCATTTGCATTTCATCAACCACAGGCTCTGTTTCTCCATCTCACTCTCAAGTCTTTGTATAGCAGCTCTAATTTTTTAAAGCACATTTTTCAAAGAAGGAGCTTAGCTAAAATTACTATGCTCCATAGAAAGTTGATTTCAATACCAGACACAAGTCTCCATACTGATTGTGGCCAAAGTGAGTAACACAGACTGTGCCTTGAATTTGTTCTTTCTCTTGGTCAGGTGATGGAGAGATGGGGAGAGCTGTCACCACTACCTCACTCCCAAAATTGGTACAGAAATTTTATTGATATTTGCATTTGATAGTAAACATAAAAATTCAATTTTATTTTCTGATTATGAAAACAATTTATTACAGTAACAAATGAAATATATTTGATTTCATTTCATCATTCATTTTGCACTTGGCCCTCTGTTCTTTTTACTCTCTCCAATCCCACATTACATAACCTTTTCTACCCACCGCAGCTTTTTAGACATATCTTGACAATGGCCCACATTTCCCAAAACAATGGAAAATCAACCAATGAAACTATGCAATTTGAAGCCATTTCAAAATAAGTTCAGCATTGGTCTTCATAATTTCAAAATCTGTGTAATTAATGTACACATTTTCTTTTGTATATATGTCTTTAATATATCCCCCTCTTCTCTCTGTTGATCCAAATGTTAATACCTCTTGAGAAAATTTACCTTTTCCTTTCCAAGGCAAAAGTAATACTTCTCCCTTTCCTTGAATCATTTTCATAGTAAATACCTTTTCAGGAAGCTTATGCAGGATGTGTGTGTGTGCGTGTGTGTGTTGGGGGGTGGTTGGTTGAGGTTGGGTGTGTGGAGAGTGGGGTGCAGGAAATTATGTTAACTCACTGTGCCGTAGACTTGTTCACCCTCAATGTTTGGCCTAAACCAAATCCCTGGAGATAATTTTTTAGAGGCAATCATCCCTTTTTATGTTCTCTCTTTTAAACCCAGATGGTCAGCAGCAGTGGACACCTGTCTCCCACTGAGACCATTTGATAAAGGTCATTTAACAGTTTTTCCTGATAATACCCTTCAGTCACCATGGGGTTGGTTTCAGATTCCATTCAGTGACCTAGAAACTTGAAAGCGCTATATCCATAACTAATCCTTTGGGATTTCTGGTCCTCAATAGGTAATTATTTCAACAAGTTTCTTTTTGAAAAGAAAACGATCTTTTGGAATTTTTACTAAATTGAATGGGAAAATAAGAATTTTGTATGTATTAAATCTAGTTTATATCTCAAGCACATTTTAAGATGAATATCGCTTAAATTTTAATCAACCATTAAGAGCACAAGAACAAATACTTTCTAATAAACTATGTAAAAACAGGTTTTAATTTGATTATTAAGAGTAATTTATTGTTACGTATTTGATAATCTTCCTAATCCATTGTAAAAACGCCTTACATTTTCAGAGCTGCAGAATGTGTTTCAGTAATAAAACTTATGTTCTAAAATCCCTTTTAATGCAGTCAGGATACTATAATTTATTGCATAAACACTGTAGACTTATTTTCCACTGACTTGAAAATGCCATATTAGTCCTTCTGAACTAACATTAATTTTTCAAACAGTAAACTGATTTTCTGTAGCTTGTATGCTGTCATATATTCACAAAGATTCATAAAAGAAACATTTATTCTTTTACATTCTTTCATATCTATTAATGCTTTTATGTTCTCTTTATTTTCCTTCAGATTTACGAACTAAGACATTAATGCTTGAAGCTGAAACTTGTTCCCTCAGCTGTTGTACATGTAAATCTCTTTTTATATTACAACTCTTCCTGCCATGTTCAAGGCTATTAAAATATGTTCACATTTTTATAGATGGATTGTTTTGTAAATAACATTTTTGTAAATACTTTCCCTTTGACTACTTTAATTTGCTTTTGTGGTTTTTCATAATCCTTATAATATCTTGAATTTTGAAAACATGGAATAAGGGCTTCTGATATTAAGAAGAATGGGTTTAATGAAATCAGCTCATTTGGTTTCTGAGTATATTTTGCCCCTCGTTAGCAAAACCATCATAAAATTGTGACTGAAGATGTCTGTTAGTTGTATGGATGGATCATTTTAAACACTGGCTGGGTATGTATATGTAGTCATTTTTTAAGATAGAATTTTAATTTTAGAATAGCTCTAGATTTCTAGAAAATTGACTATAACACAGAGTGTTCTCACATACCCCACATCCAGTTTCCTCTCTCAGTAACTTCTTATACTGGTATGGTATCTTTTCAAAACTAACAAACCAATATTGCTATCTGATATTAATTAAAGTCCATACATTGTTTATATTTCCTTAGTTGTTACCAAATTTTATGAAGCGATTTTGATAGGAGAAAAAATGTACGCATATATGTACAGATTGACCACTTCGAAAGAAAGAGGGGAGGTGAATAATAAGAGACTCTGATGTTTTGCTATAATTTCGACAATCACAGTTTTAAATCATGGCATTTTCCAAAATTTATTAGCTATGTAATCATAGTCAAGCTACTTTGCGTCTTTAAGCCCTACTTCCTTTGTGTAAACGTGAGCAAAACAATAACATCTTTCTCACAGATTGGTGATGAGCATTAAATAAAATGTTGCAGATAAAGTTCTTAGTAAAGTCTGGAACATAGTTAGTCCTTAACAAATGTTGGCTATTTTTGGTATTATTACTAAATTTAAAGGCTGAGAAGCAAGCAGACTGATAGTATTCAGAATGACTCATAGAATATTTACATTGGTTCAGACTGATAGGTATTTTCACAGAGCCAATATTCACATTATCTCCAGGTACAATTTGCCCTATGAGACACCTGATATAGCAAGTAGCCCATCAGCTATCCAGCAGTAAAAACTAAATTAGAGGAGGGAAGTCCTGTTCCAACTGGTTTGACATATTGTGGATGACTTTTTAAGTTTTAGTGAAAATAGTAATGATGGTTTCATCTTCAAAGTTTTGTTTCACCATTTCCCAAATAACTTGCAATTATTGTAGTGTAACCGCTTAAAATTCTGATGAAACGTGGGAAGAATTCTTTTTTCTAATTGATACTTTGTGAGTGCAGCTACTTTGCACTGTGCAGAGAGAAAAAAATATATATTCCAGGCATTCACCAAATCTAACGTGGATGAACAAGTCTTTAAATTTCCTCCTGTCCTCATAAAATTTCAGATCAAATTAAAAAATTGTTTTTTTCACTACTTTTCTTTAAGAAAATGTAAGAGAAAAAGAGAAAGAAACACATGTTTTGAAGGGTAGAATCTTGGCAATTATATCAGATTGAAAAATCCAAATTTGGATTAGCTTCAACCCATCAAAGATCCAAGAACTGCTGCACTTCTAAGAATGAGTCAGAAAAATGGGTGTGCATCGAGGGGAGGGAATTAGGAAGGGAATTGATAGCCATTCAGACATTTTCCCAGCATTAAGGCTTCACAAATTTTGCACTGGAAGGAAAGATTTATAAATTAAGAAACTGAGTATCCAGTCCACCCTAGGATAAATGCTGCAATGTGCCAAAGCATTCCTATTTGAGTATAGTTTTGTGCTTTGCCAATCATAACAATGGGTGATAGAATAATAAGAGCCTGCATGAAGCACTGTGCTAATGATAATGTTCCCAGTAAGAACAAAAGAGAGGTGATTACTTTTAAACATCATTGAATATAATCAAACACTGGGTAGGCTTGTCTGTATTTAGATGTTATAACTCTACATTTACAGCTATAAAATAAAAAAAGATATGAAATTTCTGTGGTTAAGAAAACTATTTATTATTACAAATGGGAATTTCTCTAGATGGTGAATTCTTCTGAATTAGTTGATTTCATGTAAGTTGATTTGCTCAGTAACACAGAGTAGACTTCTTGTCTATAGGAATGAGGGTGCATTTGATTAAGATCCATTATTTTCTTACATGTATATCTGTTTTCTGTTCTCCCTCAGAATACATTCACAAAACAACACGCATCTCTTCCACCAACTTCTCCCCAGAACGCTGCATATTCAATCAATGTCCACAAACATTAGATACAGAACGTTAAATTACTATTAGGTTAGTGCAAAAGTAATTGCAGTTAATGGCAAAAATCGCAATTATTTTTGCACCCACCTAATAGTAACATTGAAAAACAATATTAGTAATTCAACATCAGAAAGGTCTTCAGGAACAGGCATCACCACAGACAGGCCAAACTATTATTTGTAGGGCATTGTAGTAAGTTAGAATTTTATCAAATTCATAAATTAATGCATATTTCGTTAAAGGATATGAACAACCTGTAGTATAAATTTGATCTATACATCGTTGGGAGAACAAAATAATAAAATGCTATAATAGTAGCAATCACCTGGTGACCTTTCCATCACACTTACAAATTTCATTGCACTTGTCTATTTGTTATTTCATGTGTGGATGGGGTAGCTGAGTGGTTGGGTCAACAGATGTCTTATAGACAGGTGACTCCCTTCTATACCCCATTCTGCCATTAGTTGATGTGTACTTTACTTTTCCTTTTTTCTTCCCATTTCACTACTAGTTTAAAATCCTAATCTTGAGTTCTAAATCACACCTAATTTTATTCATGTGTAGTTGTACCTGACAAAGAATCACACCACATAAATCCCATCCATTAGAGGTGTGGTAGAACGGACACAAAACCACTGACATTGATTACTTCAGTGCAGGTGGGGTTGCAAATGCAGAGGATGAGAAGGAGAAGATTTTTAGTTTTTCTTTATATAAGTTTACCTTATTTATTCTAATACAAGGCTCCAGTATCATTTACAATGAAACATTAAAACGTTTTTAAAAGTTCAGGTGCTTAATGTTCTTTAAACTAAGCATAAACTCATTTATTGCAACAAAGGCAGCAATTTATTTCATTCCTCAGATTATTGATTCTGATATAAATAAAACTGTTCAGAACTTGCACAGAGATATTTAAACAAGCAAACAAACAAAAACTAGAGAAAAATTGGGGAAAAAAGAAATGCTTTTTTTTTCTTTTATTACTTCATCATTGTTGATGGTCTGAAAACATCCAACTTACATCTCCTGAATTAAAACTGATATTTTCTTGGAGAGTAGTGAGGAGTGGTTGAGGGTAGATAGAAAACATAGTGTATTTTGAAAAATATAAAATTTAGAGAAGCTTAATTCAAACACTCCCTGTGTGTCAAAGAGCTATTAAATATAATTTTCATGATTTTAATATAAGCGAATATGAACTACATATGGTCTAAGTTTCTTTTAAGTTGAACATGGATTTCAAATGTAGGGGAAAAAGATCACTTGGCAAATATGTTTTTGGTTTTGAAAAACTTCCAAATGTTTAAAAAGTACTTTTCAAATCAACCATAGCCATATGCATCCAGGTTTTCTCATCCTCACTATTGAAGGATAAAAAGAACGAGCATTAAGGCAAAATAAATGGAGATGTGATACATATGCTGTAAAACTAAAAATCAGTTGATTCTCTGGGGAATCAGTTAAAAAAATAAATTTGGTCCTTATGGCAATTTAATCCAAAGAATCTAACACTTTTATTCTTAGCGACTTAGGATCATGGATGATATTAATCTGTCACAAAATGATCCTATGACTATTTCCAGAAGTGGAAAGTGCAGAAATAGAAAATGCATATCATGTTGCTATTTCATTTTGTTCCAAGTCTTGTTACTATCAGTGGAAAGCAGTGTTCCAAAGGAATGAACATTTAGATAAATTATGGCATGAAATATAATTTTTAATCCTTCATGCATAGATACATTGATAATAACCGAACATCTTTGGCATCTGGCTTCCAGATACAGTGACGATTCCCTCATGGCATCTAGAAATTAAATAGATGTGTATGAACACTTTTTTCCAAAAAATGTAAAAACGTTAAATGTCAGTTATTTTGAAATAAGTTGTTTTTTAAAATAAGAAGCATTTTAACTAAAAATTACAAAATAGAGCGAAATATTTGGACAATTAGTTGCTCAATGTTTTTTCCAAATAACAGATGAAATATATTTGGATGTTTTTTGTTTTAAATAAACGCAAATATATAGATGCAAAGCAAATCAAACGTTGCTACAAACAAAATATTTGTGTTGTCTACAATTCTCAAATATTGAATAACATTCAGTGAACTTCAACACACGCATTTGATGTCTGTTAAAATTCATTATAATAAATTTCGAATTAGATACCAAAATGAATACACGATTTTCTTATCTTTTAGTGTCTGTTGGTTTTTTCTATTTTCTTTCTTTCTTTTTTATTTTTTTATTTTTCTGAGGTGGAGTCTCACTCTGTCACCCAGGCTGGAGTGCAGCGGTGCTATCTCAGCTCACTGCAACCTCTGCCTTCCGGGTTCAAGCGATTCTGTCACCTCAGCTTCCCGAGTAGCTGGGATTACAGGTACGCGCCACCATGCTCAGTTAATTTTTGTATTTTTGACAGAGATGGGGTTTCACCATGTTGGCCAGGCTGGTCTAGAACTCCTGACCTCAGGTGATCCACCCGCCTTGGCCTCCCAAAATGCTGGGATTATAGGCGTGAGCCACTGTGCCCAGCAGTTTTTTTTTTTTTTTTTTTTTTTTTAAGGAATAAAAATAAATCAAGGCATAGAAAATTTGATGTAAAAGTATTTTATTTATTTATTTATTTATTTCACTTTTTTTAAAAAAAATTATTTATTATTATTATACTTTAAGTTGTAGGGTACATGTGCATAACGTGCAGGTTTGTTACATATGCATACTTGTGCCATGTTGGTGTGCTGCACCCATCAACTCGTCATTTACATCAGGTATAACTCCCAATGCAATCCCTCCCCCCTCCCCCCTCCCTATGATAGGCCCCGGTGTGTGATGTTCCCCTTCCCGAGTCCAAGTGATCTCATTGTTCAGTTCCGACAAATGGGATCTAATTAAACTAAAGAGCTTCTGCACAGCAAAAGAAACTACCATCAGAGTGAACAGGCAACCTACAGAATGGGAGAAAATTTTTGCAGTTTTTTTTTTTTTTTCTATTTTCATTACTAAGACTAAATAATAGTTATGTGACTGAATACAGGTGATCATTTTACCAACTCTTTTTGGCAATTTTTTTGTCATTTTTGATTAAGTACAATTTTTACAAGTGAATAAATGTAGATTTTATAGCACACATATTTCCCAAAATATAATATAATATATGTGTGTGTATGTGTGTGTGTGTGTGTGTGTATTTGAGAAATAAAAGAGTATTATATTTTACTCAAACAACATCAAACATGCATTCAGGTAAGTTTGATGAGGAAGGTAATTTTTTAGCCTAACAATGAGAATGTGTTACTTGATAGTATCAGTTATGTGACCCTTCCACACTGATATTTTGGGTGCAATTGCACCCTCTTTGCCCTATACTCTTGGGAGAATAGAAGGTTCTTCTTCACACTTTTCTATTCATCATAACTTCTCCTGTAGGACAACCTAAAAATAAATTTCCCGGAATATATTAAGGAAACAAAAACAAACCAATATAGAGAAAAAAATAAAGGTAAGTGTTTGGGAGGGTGAGAAATCAAATTCAGTGAGGTTTAAACTATATCCCATACAAGTACCCCAAAATTGTGCTTTTGGATAAATTCACCTTGGATAGAGACATAGTCAAGTGATATATTCCCTTTACCTTTTAAAAAAACAATACATATCTCTATCCTTGGAAGAGAGGCAAGGAGTGCAGTAGGGTGACTGTCTTTGATTTCTGTTGGGGTTCAGAGGAAGTGTAACTTGCCTAAAAGATACCTTGACTTGTGTCACATTTAGCTATTCGTTCCTTTTTATTTAGGAAAACAGCCTGTGCCTGCTGTGGCTCGGGCTCTTATTTCCTTTTCTTGGGCTTCTTGGACCTCATAAATGATAACTCTACTTTTAGTCTTGCCTTCTCCAAAGGAACCTAACTACTAGCATCACCTTCATCATCCTAAAGCATGACTCTGCCTAAGAAAACCCCTATAGTTTACATTTACGTTCACTTTATACGTCTCTCAATCTTTTGAGGAATGCCTCTCTATTCTGCATGGTAAAGTTCTATTTATTACAACTATGAAACAGATATTTCCTTCTTTTCTTATTTTTTATATACTGAATTACTTTATTATTGCCAATCAAAATCTGCTTTGCTAAATTATTCAATATAAGCTTGCCTCTTCAATTAGACTTTGGAATTCCTGAGATAAGAAATTATGTTTCATTCTGAAGGTGTGCTTAAATCAATGGAAAGATGGTTTGTCCAAACAGGATATAGAGGAATAGAGTTATTCTGTGCACAGTCACCTTTAGTTGCAAGAGTAGCTAGAAATAGGAGTTATACAACTTTTTAAAGACATGACCTCATCAGGCAAATTCTAAAGACTCTTCTACCCTTTGTGGTAAAAAAGTGAATTGCCAGTAATTTTACAAAATGTAATATAAAAATAAGTTTTTAAAAAACAATTTAATGATTTTGAATACTTTCATCCAAAATTGTAATGTTCCCTAATTCTTGAGAAATCGGGCTAAATACGAAGACTTTAAAGAATATCTCATGCTTTCGTCTCTTTGCTGTAATGTTTAAAATTTCTCTCTGAGCAGTGAAAGGACAAACCCAAGCCATGCCATCACACACTTTCCTAGAACAGTGGATCAAATCCCATTTTTCTCATATGAAGGACGTTTCATCACATGGCAAATGACCAAAGCTGCTCTTTAAACTGTAAGGCAGCAAAGTTCAAGCACTACCTTGCACAATCAACCGTTTATAGCGTCATTCTCTCACTGTCATTATACAAGTTACTGAAATGAGAGAATCTAAATCTTGTATCTGAGATGGGCTCGGGATACAGGGTGTTGATTAGGTTTGGTCATGGTGGGCACAGGGATGACAGCAAAGAGGAACCCCAAAACAATTATTCTTTCTATATTAAATTTAAAATAAGTTGTTTTAATTGTACAATTGAGGTTGGATTTTCACTGAAAATGAAATATTTCAGTAATGTTAAATTTATTATGAAAAAATATTTTTAAAAATCTAGTGACCATCTTTTTCAATTATCTATCTATCTATCTATCTATCTATCTATCTATCTATCTATCTATCTATCTATCTATCTTTATCATCTATCTAAAGGTCATATCTATCTATTGTTCCTTTAAAAATAAAACAGAAAATAGGGGCCGGGCGCGGTGGCTCACGCCTGTAATCCCAGCACTTTGGGAAGCCGAGATGGGCGGATCACGAGGTCAGGAGATGGAGACCATCCTGGCTAACACGGTGAAACCCCATCTCTACTAAAAATACAAAAAATGAGCCGGGCGTGGTGGCGGCGCCTGTGGTCCCAGCTCCTCGGGAGGCTGAGGCAGGAGAATGGCGGGAACCCGGGGGGCGGAGCTTGCAGTGAGCCAAGATGGCGCCGCTCACTCCAGCCTGGGCCACAAAGCCAGACTCCGTCTCAAAAAAAAAAAAAAAGAAAGAAAGAAAAGAAAATAGGGACACTGATATTCATTCCTTAAAACATGCTTAGTGGAGACACTGCAATAAATGGTCTATGAAATGAGAGCCCTTGCAGAAGCCAAGGAGCCTTATAGGTGCTGACCTTGATACTCCACTCTGCAATTCTGCACTTCACTATGTGGGCATTCTGTGCTTCTTACATATATATACACACACACACGTATATATAATATATCTTACATATATACACACACGTATGTACATATATCTTACATATATACACACACATATGTATATATAATATATCTTACATATATATATATTCTGTTATGTTTATTTCTAAATGCTCAGTTTCTTTTCTGGAAGAAGACATGTGCTGCCTCAAATTCATTAATTTATGGTCTGAAACTTGTCCCTGACCTTCATCTGGATGTTTTGAATGCAGTATACATAATGTTTAAAAAATACATGGGCTCAAGCATGGCAAATGAAACCATGCAGTAATTTGTTAATTGCAGGTGAAATTGACCACTCACCTCTTTTACTGAAAGAGCAAGTGATAGTGACTAATTGCACTTCTGAGAGCTCTAAAAGAACAGATTGTTACCGAGTAATGGAGCAACCCAAGTTTGTTGGACATGCAGAGTCTCATGTGGAAAGAAAAGTCATGGTAACACGGATTTTGTATATATCCACATATACACCTAGTTGTGTCTGCTGAGAGAAACCGGAAGCAGTGACAACCCAATGGAAATGATAGACATGATACCAGGGCTAGGAGAGGGAACACACAAGATGAGCCTGGCATAGCCTATTATGCCAGAAAGCAATGACATGCTCCAAGCATTATGGAAACATCAAAACTGTACAACGGCTAACCTGAAGCATTCTCATTGAACAAATATGCAACACATTAGGTATCAAAACAAATCATGTTACTAATAGATTATAGCCCAATGACTATATTAGTAAACTACAAACCCATACTGATACATTAAATAAATAACTAATTGAAAACTTTGATAAGGAATATGAATATGAGATATTTGCATAGTTTCACAATAACCCTCTCCCAAAACTCTTAAAAATGACAAAAAAAGAATATGCAGGTTTATAATGGAGAAGCTGACAGATGTCACCTTAAGCAAGTGAACAAAGTTTATCTTTAGCAACAAGGGGGAAAATTGAAATCAGATAATACTGGATGGAATGTAATGAAAAGAAAATAGCATCATTTCTATGATATTCCTGCACATAACATGATTTTGAAAATAAAAATACATTAGACACACCCAAAAGAGGAACATTGTGCAAAATAACTGGTCTGTAAACTTCAAAAGTATCAAGGTAAGAAATTAAATAAAAATAAATAGGTTGTTCCAGGCTGAAGGAAGTAGCGCAAGACAACCAAATGCAATGCCTGACTCTGAAATAGATCTGTTGGCTGTAAAGACATTTTTAGAGCTATTGATCAGAAAATACAGTGATTTTTACTGTACTTATAGTTTTTCTATAAGTTTGAGATCATATGTCTCTTCTCATTTATTGACTTACTTCCTTTCCTTCCTTCCTTCTTTCCTTCCTTCCTTCCTTCCTTCCTTCCTTCCTTCCTTCCCTCCCTCCCCCCTCCTTCCCTTTCTTTCTTTCTTTCTTTCTTTCTTTCTTTCTTTCTTTCTTTCTTTCTTTCTTTCTTTCTTTCTTTCTTTCTTTCTTTCTTTCTTTCTTTCTTTCTTTCTTTCTTTCTTTCTTTCTTTCTTTCTTCTTTCTTTCTTTCTTTTCTCTTTCTTTCTTTTCTCTTTCTTTCTTTCTTTCCTTCTTTCTTTTCTTTCTCTCTCTTTCTTTCTCTCTCAATATTTTTCTCTCCCTCCCTTCCCCTCCCTTCTTTCCTTCCTTCCTTCCTTCCCTCCTTCCTTCCTTCCTTCCTTCCTTCCTTCCTTCCTTCCTTCCTTCCTTCCTTCCTTCCTTCCTTCTCTCCCTCCCTCCCTCTTTCTTTCTCTCTCTCTCTTTGTTTTTTTTTTCTTTCTTTCTTACAGGATCTTGCTCTGATGCCCAGGTTGGAAGTAGCACAATTATGGCTTACTGAAGCCTCGACCTCCCTGGGCTCAGGTGAACCTCCCAACTCAGCCTCCTGAGTAGCTGGCACTACGGGCATGTGCTACCATGCCTAGCTAATACACGTATTTATGATAGAGACAGAGCTTCCCCATGTTGCCCAAGCTGGTCTTAAACACCTGGGCCCAAGCTATCTGCCCACCTTGGCCTCCCAAAGTGCTGAGATTTCAGGCATGAGCCACCATACCTAGCCTCTTTCCCTATTTCTTGACATTTAAAATGAGTGAGCAAATGTTAAAGCATTGATTGTCTTGTCACTTGAGCACATTAAATATTTTAAGGTATAGTAAAATAATGCAGTATTATTTTATTTTACTTGAGGAAATGGAAATGTAAGTCTAGTTAGAAGATATAGAGCTTTTTTGGGCTTAACTCTTACAATTTTATTTTTCAGTTTTAGAAATGTCATTATTCTAACATTTAAAAATTAGTTTTGACTAAGTCAAGTAAGTAATGTAGTTTTTAATTTATTAAGACTTTGTTATATTTGCATATAAGCTGAATATTTATTATTTTATTCATTAAAGAAATACTGACCGAGGGCTTGTTTGGTTCCAGGCAATAGGTCATAACATTTAGCAAAACGGATCCAAATATCTAACCTCATGAAGCTCTCACATTCTAGTGGGGAAGAAAGAAAATAAGTAAATTAGTTATATGTTTCAGATATATGCACAATGGAGGAAATTTAAACAAAGAAGGAGAAAGAGAGTGGGGGGCTCTGCACCTTTCGATAAAGTAGTGAGGAAAAATCCCGCTGAAAGGGGGACAGTCAGCAAAGGCCGCGGAAGGTGACGAACCGTACCATGCACATTCTTAAAGCCCAGGAGGAAGTACTGTTCTGTTTTGGTTAACATGATATGGTTTAACGTGTTTCTGAGTCAGGTGAATTTTCCGATGTGGAAGAGACTGCTGAGTAAATTGTTCCATATATAGAATAAGGGAACAAATGTCTGCTTCAGGGGTTGAGCGCCATTTTGAAAAATAATGGACAAAGTCTTTGTTTGGGTATAATAGATGTAAAGAACCCTGCATAGGACACAAGCATATGCAAAAGTCAAAGGAAAAGCTGTGGAGCAGCTTGTTACCATAAAAAAGGGAAAGTCTGAGGGAAACAAAAGGAAGAAATGAAGAAAGAAAGGAACAAAAGAGACAGAGAGAGAAACAGAAATTGCAAAAGAGAGGAAACAAAGGGCAGGGAAAGAGAGAATGGATAATAGATCAAAAGAAGGAAAAGCCTAGAGCAGGGTTAGGGAAACTTTTTCTCCAAGTGACCAGATAGTAAATATTTTAGGCTTTACGAATCAAAAGGGAGCTCTGTCAAACTGCCCAACTCTGCCTTTGTAGTGTGAACGCTGCCCCAAGAAATACATAAATTAGTGTGACAATGTTGCCATAAAACTTTATGCATAAACATTAACATTTAAGTTTTGTATGTCACAAAACAAGTCACAAAATATTTTTTCTTTTTACTTTTTTCCGCTATTGAAAATGAGAAAAATAAACATCCTTAGATGACAACTCTACAAAACGGACCACAGTTTGCCAGTCCCAGGTGTAGAGACACAGAGACAAGTTGCCTGAGCCAATATGATGCAGTGAGAGGTAGAAAGGAATCAGGTCAAGCATCTTGGCTTGACAATTGGTGGGTTCTTCCTCTTCTCAAAGCTTCACTGTTTTAACCAATGAAGTGAGAATGTTACAATAGATGAACATCAAATTCTCTTCGTACAGTCTCTTTTATTTACTTTATTACTGTTCACTGTTTTAGTTCAATTATTTGCAATAATCTTAGACAAAATATGTTTCACCCTGTGGGTGTTGAAGTTCCTTCTTTTAGGCCCTTTAGGAAATTGGTGCCACTGTGATTTCAGTGATGCGTTCCCAGAAAGTCCCTGAAATGACTGCGCTCAAGTGCAATGAGGTACTTCCCAATATGGCCTGGCCAGATGCCAGTAGTTTGTTTCTAAGTAACAGCCATTCCTAAGTGGTGGGTGAAAATTCTCACCCGTAGCAGCTTATCTCATTCACTCTAGTTTAGACTTCTTTAAGAGGCCAGGTGCACTGAGGTTTGGCGTTGTAATGGTGAACATGTGCCCCCTGTTGAAACAACTCTTGCTGCACTGCTTCAGGGTAATGGGGTGTAGAGTCTGACTTCCTATTTAACTATTTTTAGTATGGTTTCAAATTTATATATTTAATGAGGAAATATTCTGGGATATTTCCAATGTTTCAGGATTTAGTGTTTGTAAGGTCTAATATAGTTATGAATGCTAATTCCAGGAAATATATGGCGTCTTATGGTAGCAAACAAAAGATACTCAACTTATTTAGATTGTGTTTCTAAAGACGGTCACTATAATATCTCCCATTCCACTCCCACATCAAGCTTTAGAATCGATTAGGCCCCTCCTCTTGAATCTGGGCTTACTAGTGACTGGCTTTGACCAATAGAAGGCAGCGGAAATGACGCTGTGTAACCCCTGAGGCCAAGTCTTATCTGCAGCTTGAAACTCCGTTTTCTTGGGGTTCTCATCCATCTTCTACTGGAGAGCCATAGAGAGTAAGGGGCACAGCCAGCCCTGAGCTGTTCTAGCCATTCAAGCTGAGACACCCTAGACATGGCTGAATTCATCCACCAGTCAGCCCGGTACTCCAACTGAACCTGACCTCCAGCTGATAACCCAGCTGAATGCCGCCAAATGAGTAAGGAAATGCGACAAGGAGTGGAGGAAATGCTCAGGCAGACACACCCACCCCCTAAATTCCTGACCCACAGAATCTTAAGCAAATGAAATGGTTCTGGTTTAAAGCCATCAAATGTTAGGTTCGTCTGTGGAGCCACAATAGATAACAAAAACAAACTTGACACTAATTAAATTGAGAATGATCAGTTATACCACGTGTACTTTAGGTAATCTGTGCGTGGCTCATCATCAGCTGGCTTCTCTATGGTAAACCGGGCTGAAACCTGTAATGTTCACACTATATACCTGCCTTATTTTCACATTCATTGTTCTTTAGATCATCTTTCTTGCAGGTTAATTTATTCAAAGTAAAATAATGAAGTAGTATATATACAATTTAAAATTATCTACAATAAATTTAACACGAATTAATTCTGGTTTATAATTATTAGAATTAGCCATTTGATCGTAATGCCAATAAAAATGCAGTTCTGTTCTGTGGAATGTAGTGTTCACTTCTCTAAATAAATATTTTTTAAAATAACTAGTACATTAGGGAAAGATGAAAAATTAATTCGTATGCTGTTAAAATTAATTTTTTTCTTCTTAATGTGGACGTGAAGTTGCACTATATAAAACTATTTGTCATGATATGATACATCTGATATTTCTTTTAATCAGAGCTTGTTTGAGGTTGGCCTAATGTTTTCTTGATGCTCCTGTTTTAAGACAAAACAAAAATGAGAGTGTAACTACTTAAATGGTAACACAAATTGATGTTAATAAATTAGTACCTTCATAAAAGAACTCCCAATTTTACTGCTAAAAGCACAGCAATGTATGCAGCATTATGTAGTTTAAAAGGCACACTGATAAGTGCCTATATTCAAATCCTTTTCTGTGCCCTTTGTGTTCTTATCTTCCCCAGGCCAGCAGACAATCCTGCTTTTCACTAACCTTTGGCACGCCACCACCAGCAGTAAACTGTGCACTCCTTCCGAGTCCCTGAGCTTCCTTAATTAGCATCACCTGTGGTATGTTCCATTCGGAGCAGCCCCATCAGCCGCACGCACCTGCTTTAGTGTCTGCGGGTAGAACAAGACTCAGTGTCGCGGGGCTCCCGGGAGTCTATCTGCATGCCCTGAAGCAGGAACTAACATCTCCAACAAGCTTACTGCAGCCCCTAACCCTACTCATTATGCCTCTGTAAGGTTGAAGTGAAATGCTACACCAGAACCTGAACAGATTCACCATGTAGTGACCCAAAAAATAAAGCAAAACATTTCCTTCATGTTCAAAATAAAAAATATTTGATTTTGCTCAACAAATTGTCTTTCTACCCTTTCAAGATAAAATATATTTATTTTTTATATTGAGGTTTGTACTAAACCTTTTCACGAACCACAGAAGTGGCAAACATTTTAATTTTTTGTCAGTAGGTTTTAAGCACAAATTTTGAAGTACATCTTCAAAATATACAAGGTGATGTTTTCTCTTAAAATATTGTAATGGTATAAAGGATTTCACATGCAAGTTAGGAGGGTAACATTGACACACATTTAAAATAAAAAAAATTTATAGCAATGAATCATAAAAAGGTATAATGAATGTCTGTTACTGAACGATGGATGAAACATAGGTAGTTAAACCAAAGGAATTTTAAAAGGCTTAATTTGAGTTCTTCTCATGAACTCACACTTTTCTTTTTTATGCCTTTTTTCTTTGCCAAGAAGAATTTAGCTGTGACACATAATGGGTATATTTTGTTAAAGCTAAGTTCTTTCAGTGTCAAGCTATTATATCTTCTACATACAGAGAAGAGTTGGTGCCAAGATTTCTAACAAGTAGGTACACATTCGTCTTCAAACAGAAAGGCACTAAAAAGCATTGTGTTGGTAGATTGATGTGTTGAAAGATATGCAATGAAATTCTGACTCTATTAGAGTAACGGCTGTTTTTAATGGGAAAAAAGCCTGTAGATTAACACTCATGCTAAAAACAAAGGGCTTTGATCTTCTTGCCCATTTTGTAGTAAGCAGCACGTATAATTATCCTATTATAATTTCAAAACAGAGCAAGAACATTGCCTTAATTATTCTAGGTGTCACCAAACAGACTAATTATATATATTCTGTTTATATATTTTTAAGTAAAATTTAAGAAAAAAAGGAAATAAAATTTTGCTGTTAAATGACTTCCATTTTCAGTAAGAATGTCTTATATATGTAAGTAAGGACTAGCCACTATAATTTAATCTTTATTAAGTTTCAATTTCCCATTTCATGCTCCAAATGCATGAATCATACACTTTTAATCTTACATATGAGCAACTGAGGACCTGAATGTATCTTTTTGGGGTTGTACTGTTATTAATGATTAAATATTAGTTCCCTGATTCTCAGTCCAATGCTATTTCCGCTACATGCGGTCACCTTCTTTCACTGACTTTGAGTCTCTGAATGTAAAATGAAAAGATGTATTTTAATAAGTAACAGTCTAAATTAAAGAATTAAAGTTCGACAACTCCTTATACCTTTTTTTTTTTTTTTTTTTGAGACGAAGTTTCGCTCTTGTTGCCCAGGCTGCAGTGCAACGGCGCGATCTTGGCTCACGGCAACCTCTGCCTCCCGAGTTTAAGTGATTCTCCTGCCTCAGCCTCCCAAATAGCTGGGATTACAGGCATGTGCCGCCACGCCTGGTTAATGCTGTGTTTTTAGTAGAGACAGGGTTTCACCATGTTGGTTAGGCTGGCATTGAACTTCTGACTTCAAATGATCTACCTGCTTAGGCCTCCCAAAGTGATGGGATTGTAGGCGTGAGCCACTGCGTCCGGCCTGCTTTTACAATTTGTAATGGGATGCATTTCTTTTAGAAAGTGGTCTGAAAACAATCCAGAGTGCTGGATTACAACACGGAGCCTGTGCTCTTGTAGTTGTAAGGGAGTTAGAATTCATTCCACATGTCTTAGTCACCAGGGGTCACCAAGAGATTTAGAAGTTTTTCAGATAAAGAAAAGGACAACTCAGACAAAATTCGAATTCTATAAATCAGCAGAAGGGAAAGGACATAAAATATATAAACAGAAGCTTGTTCAGGTCATGGCATTGCGTTGTAGCAAAACACGGACAATAATGTTTAAAGTATAAGATCAAAGACGCTTGGTTATACTTATGAATGCAACATTAAGGTACCGTTTTTCAAAATACACTATTCAGAATGTAAGTTCCTCATTATATTAAAAGATTTTAAGTGAAAACAAAAGTGCCCAGTTCAAATATATGTAATGATAAGACTGGATAAAAAAAGGTGGTACATACATACCCTGGCATGCTATGCAACCATGAAAAAGAATGAGATCATGTCCTTTGCAGGGACTTGAAAGGAGCTGGAAGCCATTACCTTTAGTGAACGGATGCGGGAACAAAACCACAAATACCACATATTCTCACTTGTATGTGGGAGCTAAAAGACGAGAACACTTTGAACCAACACACACTCAGGCCTGTTGGAGGCTGGAGGGTGGGAGGAGTTAGAGAATCAGGAAAAATAACTAATGGGTAGTAGGCTTAATACCTGGATGAGGAAGTAATCAGTGCAACAAATCCCCATGGCACAAGTTTATCTATGTTACAAACCTGCATATGTGCTCCTGAAATTAAAAGTTAAAAAAACAAAAAGCAGAAACAAAAAAAAAATGAAACAATGGCATACAGTATCCCTTCTCGATATTTGCAGTGACTGATCATATGACAGGTTCTGTGAAGTTATTCAGTAAAGATACGTAACTTTGTTTCACGAGTGTTTCCCAAACTTGCTTGACAGCAAAACCCCATTTTCAAATATTAGCATTTCATAAAACACAGTTGTAAATATTGAGTTAACGTGTAGCTTGTGTTCGGAGAGCTAAGCAGAGTTCTGTTATCCATTCTCAAGCAGAAGTTTCATATCTCTTCTCTGAGAATAAAAAAGGTGCAAAGTATCATTTATGATTACCAGTTCATCTTTAGTGGCATTTATTTTTCCTGAACCAAAAAATAAAAACAAATTAAAAACACACAAATACTTAAAAAAAAAAAAAAGTAGCTACTTCAGTATGTAAAAGACGAAACTCACATCTTGGATTCATTCACTTTTAGAGGTCATCTGTCATGAGAACCAATCACTTTAAGTAAGATTATAGATTATCTCCCATCCCTAATACACACACCACACACAGACTGATAGTCTGTTGTGTGTCTGTGCAGTGTAAATTAAAAGTGTCAGGACTGTATGTGGTGCCTGGACTGTATAGACACCTGGAAAGTCATTAGACCACTTTTTATGAGTTTTACTTTCTTTTCTGCCTCTGCCTCTGTCAGTATGGAAGAGGAAGAGAAAGTTTCTTGCATAGAAGTTAAAAGAAAAAAAAAATACCAACTAACTAAACAAACAAAAAAATCCCCAGGGCTCCCTGTAGAACAAAAGCTTTCATACAAGAAAGATACAGAAGAACCTGGCAAAAAGGATTTGTCAATTGGTCATAAGAGCTGGCTGAGAAGTTGTTCTTGCTGGTTGCTAGTAATTCAGAGGAATTACTAACAGCTAGTCTTATCCCTTGCTGCTGCGAGGCCTTAGCTATGAAGGTCCTATTAGGACATAGGTGTTAAACCTTTTTCCGTACAGGGCACATTTCTATTAGATCATGTGGGAATGTGTAAAGCATGGGTAGTTTGCGTTTTTCTTTCCTGTACAAGCTGCTCAGGACAGGGGTGGGAGTGAGTATATAGCCCTGCAGAGTCTGGAAATTCCAGGCTTCTTTTGTTCACAGATGGTGGAATGGATAGAACAGCTAAAATTTGCTGGGTATTTTTTCACATACTAATTTAGTCAGTTCAAATCTAATATTGACTTGTGACAAGCTATGTGGTGATCTCAGAAATGTGATTTAAGCAAGTATCACCAAACAATTTAGCGTTACCTTAGTATCGAATTACAAGCTCCAGAGTAAACCAAATCTCAATGATGAAACCATTAATGGTTTTCCTCTGTCCTCAAATATATAGACTCACATTCTCAACAATTCATGGGGCATCGAGCTAGGGCTTTGTTTAATGTAGAATCTGGCCGTGTGAAAAATACAGGCACTGAAGTGGAAAATATTTTTGCATTCTTCTGTGCCAGCATTGCCCTTTTCTGTCAAGTTGCACACACACGTGTCCACAATGGGAGCAGTATTTACAAGCTGCATTTTACATAATTCCAGGGAATGACTATCTACTCTTCCACTGAAGAGAATTCCCTTGGCACCCCTGCGTGCCACTCAGTCCTGCTGGTTCGTTGGTTCTATTGTGTATCCTGCAGAGTGATACATGGCAGCATCTTTGCCTGCTGTAGCTGAAGTGGAGTCATCCATCATTGCGATCACGGGAACTGAGGACCTTATGGACTGGGAGTAAATTATGAAGCTATGAGGAAGGTGATCATTTTTGCAGAAACAGCTATTTTATGTTCCTGTTTTCTACACTATCCTTTCTTTCTTGTCTGGGATAATGAAAGAGTAAAAGCCATAGGACCAGTTTTTGTCCTTTGGATTCATGCTGAAGGAAGAAAACACAATCAATAAAAATGCACTTAACGAGCCTAAGATTGACTGGTTTTTTTCCGTTTATTTTGCATTTCAGGTGTAATTCTCTGTTGACCTGCTGTTAATGCTATGTAGCTGTGGATTTCCCAGATTTAAGTGTGTTATAAATGGATAAACTTCACCACGTGGAATGATTTAAACTAACTGGTTTGAGATCCAGGCTGGGCATGACAAAGGAAAAGTTGTCAATTACCTTTAGTGAATTTCAGTCATATAGAGCCAAACTAGATAACTCATTCTTTTCATACCCTTTCATCTCTCCCATTCTCCTGCAGTGAAAGCATCAATCAATGCCTGAAAATACAATCTGAATTCGTAAGTTACTCCGAAATTTATAATTTTTGCTTTATGTAATTTACATGTTTTTATTGTATCCTAGTGAATTTAGAATCAGTTTAACACTCCTAATACGGTAAAATATGGTTAGGTAATTTAAAAAAAAGTGACTCCCCCAATACAATTTTATAAATTAAAATGAAGATTAAATAATACAATTTAAATAATGCTAATGCATAACCAAGTGGACTGAATATTTTTTCTTCCATCAGTTATTCTACAGTTATACAGTTTGATCTTGTAAAACCTATCAGTACTCATCTGCTTTGCAGTTGTTATACACTCATTGGCTATGTTCTAATAGATGAGTATTATACTGTTATGAACACTTACTACTTCTTTCATACAATTTTTATATTTAAGAAGTGATTATTTGCTTTATTAGAGAAGGCTAAATAGCTTCACTTTGAAGACTTTCTTTAACATAAATAATACGATGACTCTTCCATATAGTTACTTTGCCAAGGCTCTAATAGCAAAATTATGTCACATATAAACCAACAACCTAGTTAATGGAATCTAAATTAATATTTTAAATTCAGAAGGTAGATTGTTTTTTACAGACAGTAAGATTTTAAGGCAACATTGTAATTAAATACTGCATACTGGAAAGAGACTAAACCTAGGTTACATCTGGTTGCTGTATATGAAAGATAAATATTTAATGCAAATGAAACTAGCATTTGAAACCAATATTTACCTTTTATTTAGATTGACCACACACATACTTTTTTTGTACCATAGCTAATGAATGTTTATGCAAAGTGCCAACATACACAGTGGTAATAAAGTATAATGAAAATAAATGTTGGAAAAGAAATTAAACTTTCTTTGTATGGGGAAACGTTCTTTATATGAAGCATACCAAAGCAAGCTAATTCTACCATGTTTAAATGCAAATTTTATTGAGACGAATCAAAGGCAATGAAAGGCAGACATAGTAGTTTTATTCTATTTTAAACTACTTTATTGGCTACAGCTGCTGTTTTTGAATGAAGCCAGTCTCTTTACTTTATTGGCAGCAGCCTATATCCAGTCAATCTTTCATTAAGGAACAGAAAGTTCACTACCCTGAAGAATCCTTCCATCACTTTGCTTTAACCGGTTAGCAAAATAACGAAAGGGTAACTGTGTTAAAACATTTTATTTCTATATTTTTAGTTAAAAGCTTAAAATTGGGGTGCTTAGAAATGTAGGACTTACAGGAGCACTAACTAAACAAAGATGGTTCTTGAAACACTCTTACATGTTGCATTCGTCATTTTCAGTTGTGTGAAGGCTATCCATACAAGGGTAGTCTAGATGGAATACTTTTAAACATTTCTACAACAAGCCTAATTCAGATGCTAGATAGACCAAGATTCTAGGATTTCACATGTCCTTGAAATGAAATATTGAGACTCCTATTTCAAAGATAGATTTATAGGCGTGTATGTAACCTAGGTTGCTCAAATTTCACACGAATATCCAAAAGCAGATTAAATTCATATGGTTTTCTATATGAGACAGAAAAAAAACTTTGGATGTGCCACCTTTGTATGTCTGCTTTTACTAAAAGCTAAGTCGCATAATCCATAGTTTGTGGCCTCTGATGCTTAGCAAGTGTCTTTGCTGTTTTTTGTAAGATAGTTTCCAGATCTACAGCATAATTTAAAAGCAATTTATGTAATTGACAAAGTGAGAGATTCACATGTCATATCTTAAACAGTCATCTGGCTGACACGCACCCTAACATGACTAAACTCTTCCAGTAGTGCATTAATTTGCTGCATGAAGAGTTAATAAAATTCATTATTGAACTAGTTGGAACTAGGGAGGAATGTTACTCTAATCCTTGGCATACATAAATTTCAAATATGTGGATTACAAAGTACTTCACCTTAATTAAATATGGTATAATTACGTCAGTTTTTGAGCCTTATCATTCACTTGGAAAATAATTTCCACCTATAAATTGACATAGCTAATCCAAAAGTTATACAAATTTGAAAGAAAATACACATAATGTCCACATCAGAAGCAAACAAAAAAGTACTCAGCATCATCTGACTCTACTACTTCCTGCTCAGAATTTGGAAGTTTCACTTGGTAGGTTTCGATGCTCAGTATCTTTATATTGAAGCACAACTATTCTGATATAAATGATGGAGCATGCATGCTTTTCTTCCATCTAGTCATTTGAAATTTTCTCACAAAATAGCCCTTAACTGTTACAAAACTTGATTTTTATATTCCCAAGAGGAACCCCAATTTCTATTTGAAGAACATTGGGATTATTGTTTCATAGGAAGGCAATCATTATGGTGCCTTTGGCACTTGTGACTGATTTTCTCCATTTACATGTTCCTACATATTGTTAATCCTTCCCTTGTGTACTGAAAAGGCATCTGGCATTAGTCAGTAGTGAAGTAAAGATCTTCTGTTTGTTTCAAAGATATGTTTAAGGCCCCATATCTCTGATGTAGAAAATGCATGATTATTCATTTTTAAAGCCAGTTGTGTAATTTAAGATTGTTTTTCAAAATCGAAACATTAAAATGCATAAAACCAAAGCTTGAAAAGGGAAATTAACTTTTAGATAGCTTTATAATAGCAAAGGATTTCGAACATAATTTTTGTAAGAATTGGTGTATTTTATCAGACATATACTCTATCCAGCTTGTTTTTGTATTTTATATAATCACCATAAATATAATTAAAAAACCCTTGTCAGAGTGGGATTTTTACTGGGATCCTGGACAACAATGACATAAAAATACAATGTCAGAAGTGTAGGAATATCTTTAGGACATCTACAAATGATAAGAAAATTTCCAAATGCCCTGTACCCAATGGTACACCCAGAAAAGTCCTCCTTTTGATCTTGGTAACTCGCAATGTTTAGAATCCCAGGCTAAACTTCCCCCTGAACATTTCTTGGACTTTTCATGTAGTCTGTTACCTCTAGCACTTTTTATCTGCTTCAACCCTAGTGAAATATTGAATAAACTTGTCTCAAGAATCAGACAAATGATCACCCAGCACTGCCTTAGTTTTAATTTCTGTGCAGTGATTTTTGCAACTTATGGAATTGGAACCAAGACTTGGTCAACTGTTGTCATTTATTTATATCTGACAGGGCTAGAAGGCACACTGAGAACAGCCAACGGATACACTGAATTTAAAAGCTCAGCTAAGGAAATCAGATCTGTAACCATGAAGAAATCAAGAGTCTTGTCATGATTCAAGATACAGATGGAGGTCCACTAAAATTTAAGCTCTATGAGGATAGTTCTATGAGTTCATAGAATTTAAGTTCTATGAGAGCAGATATTTTTGTCTGCTTTATTCACTGCAGTAATTACAGTAGAATATAGTTGGTGCCCAAGAGACATTTGTTTAATGAATGGGTGAATCAATAATATATACAACATGAGAACAAAAAATAGAGCAGATAGTTAAACAGAAGATGATGGCCAAGAAGAAAGATCAGGAACTAGAAGTCAAACTAGTTGGTAAAATATAAATCAAACAAGCAGTCACACAGACAAGAATAAGAAAACCCCAAAATATGAAAGCAAGATAGCCAATGGAGTACTTGAGCATAATAAAGACGGCCTTTTTGGGAGTGCTTTTTATGTGTAGATATTGCTCTAAGACTTTCACATGTGTTACTTCTCTTTGCCCCTCACATTATGCTACTGTTAGCATGTTACAGAGAGGAATGTAAGTCACGAGAAGACTCCATCTTGTTTAAAGTCTCTATTTTAGAAAGCGGTAAAGATTATATTTGAGTCAGAGCTTCTGCCCCTGCTATACTGCCTCCCTTTGGACCCCCTGAATATAATGAATATTTAACGGAGCCTGGCATAGGAAGCAGAGAAATGGAAGCACAACAGTAGGAAGAGAGCTTGATTTCTAGCCAAACATCAAGGCCAGCCAGGAAAATTAATAAATCGGATTACTGTCTGGGCAGACACCAAACCTAAGGCTTAGTTGACCCAGGAATTCCTGTTGGAACAACATATTGGAAGCACATGGTAAGATACGGACAGATTATGGGAGCAGGTTGTTTTTGTCTTTTATATCATACTTCAACCACTTTAATTTTCTTAGTCTAGTAATTTCCATTTTGTGAACATTAAGCAATTTGTGGATTACCAAAGATCAGTATTTACATTTTAGTTCCTGATCTGTTGGTTGGTTAAATATATATGATAAAACACTCCTAAAAAGAGAGTAATTGTTTTTCAATTCACTTGCATTTTGTACTTTCTAAGAGCATGTGTGTAATTTGAAAAAGTAAAACAAAAAACCCATACATTAAAGAGATATTCTTTACTTGATTAATTGGCCCACTGTGGTGAATTTGGATTGTTGAACTATTGGATGAAATCAGATGGCCACAGAAATGTCATCTGAAGAGCTGACTTTAAGCTGTAGTAGTAACTACCACTCATTCAGTTCTCATTTGCTATCTGCTTGTATATTAATTAGCGCAGGTTTTCTCACCCTTGGCACTGTTGATATTCTGGGTAAGATAATTCTTTGCTGTGGGGGACTGCATTTTAGGATGTTTAGCAGCATCCTGGTTTCTACTCACTAGATGCCGGGAGCAAGCCCCTGTAAGAGTGAGGTGCTCAGGGCACAGAATGTAATGTGCTCTCGGATTGTGCCTCACCTCACTGTGGTTCCATGTGTGACAGATAATGTCAAATGTTCCTTTAAGGGCTAAAAAAATTCTACTCACTGAACCACTAAGTTAGAGGAATACGAATAGTTTTATCAACTACATTACAAAATGTATAAATGGGATCTATAATATAAAAGCTTATTTCTCATTCAAATAATAGTCCAAATATGTATCACTTGCCATGAGAGACTTTTTCCAGGTGAACATTCAGAGACCCAGGTTATTTGCACATTGTGCCTCCAATATATTCCGAGCCTCTTATTTTCTGCTGGTGGAGAGGGAAAGAGTCAAAGGAAAGAGACGCTGTTCTGCTGTGGCCATTGGAAGCGCACACACGTGACTTGAAAGCTGTATCTCAGAGGTACCAGACTTTGACTCACATTACATTGGCTACAACTCAGTCACATGGCTATTCCAAGGAGATTTGAAAACTGTAGTCTAGCTGTGTGCCCAGTATAAAGAAGAAACACGTATTTAATGAAGAGTTTACGCGTACACCCTAGAAAGCACAGAAACAATGTTTGTGTGAAAAAAAGAGAGAAAGAAGGGGAACGGGAAGAAATATGACTCCTAAAACTGGAAATGATTCAAAAGCACTTTGATAGAGAAATGAATAAATAGTTGGAATGCATTCACACAATTTAATATATGCAGCCATAAAAAAAATGACCTGTAGCTAAACATGATATCAGGGATGAACCTTTGGAAGCATCAGGACAAACTAGTAAGTCTTGGAAGTTCACACTATTATACCTAATATAAAATTTAAAAACAATCCCCAAATTCTTCAATATACTCGTTAGGCACATGATAAAACTAGAGCAAGAAGCTGGGAAACACAGAATGCAGAATAGCAGTTATCTTTTAAAAAAGATGCAAGGGGGTTGGGATAGGAGAATGGCACAATGGTAGATGAAAGTTATTGGAAATGATCAATGCAAGTTATTGGAAATGGTCTTGTTTGAAGGCTGAGTGATGGGCTTAATGTTATGCTTCATATTATTTTCTTAGTAACTTAAGTATAATATTGTTTATGCATAAATAATGCATTACAATAGAAAATATTAATACAAAAAGATCCAAACAGAACAAACACATTAGTATTTATTTAGTATGGAACATCATATATTTTCTGAGCATTTGCCAATGGCAAATTTAACCAAATTGGTAAAGCATTATAACTTGTACTAGTTATTGTTAAAACCTTCTTAAGACAGGACAAAGCAGTTAATTTCCAGTATGAATTTCTGGTACTATATTTCAATATAGCTTTAATCACTGTTACTTCGTGATTTATTTTGATTATGGCACATTAATTTTAATATTAAGATTTGTTATTACACTATTTTGAATAATAAGGAGGAAATTGTTTTTCACTCTATTACGTGCTTGAAAATGTGATTTTTTTATTTCAGAGAAGAGGCTTTTACCTCCAATATTTTAAAATTTTAATGCTGTCTAAGGCAAGAGAAAAATACAGAAGTATACCTTATGTTAAACTCTACTAGTATAATCTACTTAATTTGATGAGGAATGTAAAAAGAAAAAAACTTTATTGAGTCTGCTGTTAAAAATAGCCTATCTATACACTGAAGAGTTAACTCATATCGGAATGGAAAACCAAGAAATAATCTTTTGGAGCACAAATATAGAGAAATAGCATCAATTTACCCAGATCAATGTTGTTTGTCTGTGGGCCAATTAGTTGACAAACCCTTATTATATTCAAATACCCTCAATTTAGTAAACAAATTAGAATGTGGGTTTGGATGTTGCCTAAGCTGAGGACTTTCTTTCACCTTCTCGGATCCCTGTCTGATGTATTCTTTCATTTTCAGTTTGGAATCTATTGTTGATCATAGGTACTGATCACATTCCGGGGCCTCGTGGTAAGAAAAAAGGTACAAGAAATTCACTTAATCCTTCTTTTTCCTTTTCTCCTTTAATATCATAGGATACAGAATCAGAGAAATGTCTCATAAGTTAATTGGCAATGGATGATTTATAAGACTGTATTAATGACTTAATATATGAGAGCATTTTAAAAGAGATTTCACATGAAGTACAAAATACCCACTACATACCCATAAAAATTTAAAAAACAGAATTCTATTCCCGGTAACATTTAGTTATCATTTAGGTTTCAACGTTCAAGGATATGCATATTGTTCAAGCATCCTTTTTTTTTTGGTAAAAGTACACACAAAATTTCAAGCAAATAAATTTGCATAGGAATGGTCATGATATTTTGACAAGTTCAGGATGGATAAATATAGAACTGACGCAGAAACTGTGATGCCTCACAGACATCGGTGTTTGCTTCATTATTGTCATGGAAATTGTGTATAAAAATAAATTTGACAAGCTTTGTTATGTTTGGTGCAATTGAAAAAGTTGTTTGTGTAATTCTTTTGATGATTAACTGACTAGAGTTTTAATGATGCCATTGAAGAGAAAAACAATGAAGCATCATTCCTAGCAACTGGTACCGAGAAGCATAGAAAATGATCCACAGTTTGCAGATTTACCTTGAATACAGCTGTTGGATGAATATAAAATTTGAAGAGTTGGAAGAAAAATGAGATACAGAACCTAGCATTTATAATGAATTATCAAATGTGAGTAATTGCACTCAGTTGAACCAAAACACTTAGATTTTTGAAGCTGACTCATCATTTTAATAATTTCCTTTTAAAAGCTGTTTTACGCCTAATAAATTCATATAACATCAAAGTGCTTTAAAACACAATCTCTGTTTCTTTCATTAGATAAGGAAGAAGTGAAATTTAAAGTAAAATGTTCCCTTTAAAAAATCTATTTTTGCATGATATAGTGATTACCCCACTCTTTATTCTGACTGTCTGGGTTCATGATTTGGCTCTCCCTGGTGGCAATTGTGTACTCATAAAGTAGTTTTTGGAGAAAAATTTGGTTCACAGAAGAAAAATTTGCCAAAGAGAAAGAGCATGAGATTATATGCAGGATGGAGGTTAGACAGAAAAGGAAAAACCTTGATTTCACCCTTGCTGATATGCTAGTTGTTCAGGGCTATGACCCAGAGCCCAGGACCTGTGAATGTAAACTCAACTGACAGAATTCTCCCTGTCAGGGATAACCATGGTATCTGATTTTATCACTTCTACAGGGGAGCAATATTACCAGTACATACTATTGCCTCTCTCAAAGAAGAAATGGCACTCATAAAACTATTGCGTTTTCCTAGATTTATAAGAAGAAAAGGGAGTACAATAAGGCACTCGTTTGATGTGACTCTCCTTTTTTGTTTTGTGTCTTCTAAATTTCTTAATTTTGATTTCCCCGCTATGCCTAGTGTTTACTGGAGCAACTATATTCCATGAAGTAGAAAGAAAGATTTTCATACACTGGGATTTACAAACCCTTACATCTTCTTCTTCTTTTTTTTTTTTTTGAGAAACACTAAGAGATAGATAACAACTGGCCATTAAAGAATAAAGTAATACATAAACATTTCACCTGCACTGAGTGAATTTAAGACTTGGGCAGTAGTAAACCAAGCTGTGAGGCATTTTGAATTTTCAGGGTCACATAACGCAGTTGTGTCAGGAGACTATTTACTGGTGAGCAGAGACCCCAAAAATGTAGGCCTTCTGAGCCTTCTAAAATTTGTGTTGATCATTCTATAGACTTTCAAAAGTTTTACTGCGTGTGTTTCTATTCTTAAATGTTTTGTTCAGTTTTGCATGTTTTTGAATGCATATAAATGAAATCATGCCATAAATATTCTTTGAATACAGGCTCGTTAAATTAATTGTCTCTAAGATTTGACCGTATTGTTCCATTTAGCCATTATTCACTGGTTCTTCTTCTACCTAGTATTCAATTTTTGGATATAACACAATTTATTTATCATTCTTCTGTTTATAGATATTTGAATGTGTTCATTTTTTTCTTAATGCAAACAGTGCTACTTAAACATTGTCACAGTTTTCTCCTGGTTATATACAGGTGGCTGTTTCTAGTTATATACAGTTATTACGGCCTAATATTTGACCCCCACACAAAACAAGAAATTCATTTTACTTGGAAATCAAATAAATCAAAAGTTTCACAAACATCAGAAGTAATCCTCATTCAACGCAGTCTCATATTTTTATTCCATTGTATTACATTTATACTCTATACCATGTCATTTTAGGTTGTTAATCTCTGGTCTCTCTCCAAAGGCCACAACCACAAAGCCAAGAGCGTAAAAGTTCTAGTATATTTAACTTGACAAAGGAATTCAGTTGAAGGCTGGTTCACTTTTACACCCATCTATTTGAGATTCTTCTTTTACTGAGCATTACTGGACATTAGAAGATTTCCTGCCAGATGGACATCTTATAAGTATACTGTATATATACAAATGTATATATACATTTTTACACATACACAAGCACAGGATTATTTGTCGATTTCAGCAGGAGTTTAGTATCCAGTCTGCAGTGTGGCTAGAAATGGAAGTCCTCAGGTTTTGAAATCTTAGGAAGTGAGACACATATTGGAATTCTGTATTTCCAGAAGTACTAGATGACCTTGTTTTGGAAAAAATTTCCCATTAAAAACAGACAGAAACTAGACAAAATATAAAAACACATAAAATTATAGCTATTGGTAGAGATTAGAGATCTACCAAGGCATCAAGAAATTAGAACACAATCCCACAGAGTGGCAAAGTCCAGGTTCTCAAGGAGAAGCTCTCTGTGGACATTTGCTACTATGTCCCCTGCCCCTAGTCATTTGCTTACTTAAAAGCAGCAGCTGAAAGGCTGAGACCAATTCAAATGTAAACATACAGGTAAATGGAAATGGATATTGGCTGTATAAGGCAATGATAAAACAAGCATTTTGGCAATACATATATCACATGATAATAATAGCACAAAAGATGGGAGGAAAAAATGAAATTAAAGTAATACGGTCCTTATGTTTTCTCAGAAGTGGTAATAGTATGAATAATATTAGATTTTAACAGGACAAAAATCACTTTGAAATCACTAGGACAACTCCAAATGGAGATTTAAAGAATATATAGCTTGCATGCTAAACAGGAGAATGGAATTAAGCAATAAAGGGTAGCTACCAAAAACTACATCAATTATTACAGTTATTGGGAAATAATAAAATATTTTTTCTCTGAGAGCTTGGAAATGAATGAGAATATCTTCTATTACTATTTATTTTCAACATCATATTAGAGGTTCTAGCCAGTGCAATAAAGAAACAAAAGGTATAAAAATGAAAAGGAAGTAGAAAGCTCATTATTTTTGTGACATAACTGTGTAGGTAAAATATGTAAATGAATCTACATATGAACTTAAAATTAATAGGTATGTTTAGCAAGGTCAGAGAATTCAAGATCAATATTAATTATGCTTCTATATACCAGCAATAAACAAGTCAAATTATGTTTAAAAGTCATACCACTTATAAAAGCATAAAAATTATAGCTAATATAAGAAACTTAATGAATATCCACCAAAATGACTAAAATTTAAAATACTGGCCAGGCATGGTGGCACACACCTGTAGGCCCAGCTACTTGGGAGCCTGAAGTAGGACTATCACTTCTGCCTGGAAGGTCGAGGCTGCAGTGAACCATGATTGCACACTGTACTCCAGCCTGGGTGACAGAGCAAGACCTTGTCTCTAAAAAAATAATAAAATAAAATAGGCTGGGAGGGGTGGCTCATGCTTGTAATCCTAGCACTTTGGGAGGCCGAGGCAGGCGGATCACCTGAGGTCAGGAGTTCGAGACCAGCTTGGCCAGCTCCGTCTCTACTAAAAATACAAAAATTAGCCAGGCGTGGTGGTGCATGCCTGTCATCCCAGCTACTTGGGAGGCTGAGGCAGGAGAATTGCTTGAACCAGGAGGCGGAGACCGTAGTGAGCAGAGATTGTGCCACTGCACTCCAGCCTGGGTGACAGAGCGAGACTCCGTCTAAAAGGAAAAACAGTAACTAAAATAAAATAAATAGTAACAGTTCTAAGTGTCAGAGAGAATGTGGAGTAATCGGAAGTCTTTTAGCCTGTAGCAAACCCACCGTTAGTAAACAGGCAAAAGAGAACCTTACAGTTGTTCGCCAAGTGTTTGCAGCAGCATTATTTGTAATATCCCCGAATTGAAAACAGCCTAAATATCCATCAATAGTAGATGACTGATAATAAACAAATTATGGTATATTCCCAAAATATAACACTAAATCACCATGAAAATTAACTCACTAGGGCTACCTATAACAATATGCATGAATCTCACAGAATTTTGTTGAAATAGAGTCCTAACACAGATAAATATAGATTTTTTGATTCCATTTTATAAAAGTTAGCAAAATTGATCTATGTAGATAGGAGTCAAGATAATTCTTAACATGGAGGAGGAAGGCTAGAGATAATTGAGTGAGGACATCAGAGCGACTTCTAAGGTCCTAGTAATATTCTATTTCTTAATCTAGGCTGATATGGGAAAGGCTAGAAATGAATTTTTATTCATAATCTTTATTTTTCACTCCTCTCTCTGAGCCCTTTGTCATATGACTTTAGAGTTTCTCTGATAAAGGCAGAATCTAGCTCCCTATATGACCTGTTTTGGTTAATAGAATGAGGCAGAAATGAAGGTATGTCTGTTCAAAGCCTAGGCTTCAAAGGCCCTTATACATTTTTTTTTATTTCATTTTAAATTTTTGTGGGTACATACTAGATGTTTAAATATCTCATGAGGTATGAGAGATGTGTTGATAGAGGCAGGCAGTGTATAATAATCACATTATGGGAAATGAGGTATGCATCTCCTTAAGCATTTATTTTCTGTGTTACAAAAGTCTGCAATGCTTCACGAGTTTGTGCAGAGGCTATGCTAATCTCCGCATCATTTCAATTTTAGTGTATACGCTGCTGAAGTAAGCACCTCATGCATTTCTATCTGCTTTTTAGCATTTCTGCAATCACTGTGAATAGAACATGTCTGCGTCAGCCTCCCAAAAGGAGGATGGATGGGCTGTAGAGGAGAGACATACCAGATGTCTTACTTTGGTTGTGTTGTTATAACAAAATACTTTAAACTAGCTAATTTATAGAGAACAGAAACGTATTTTTCATGGAGGCTGGAACCCATGATCAAGGCACCAGCAGGTTCAGATCTAGTAACGGCCCAATCTCTGCTTCCAAGTTGGTGCCTCGTTGCTGCATCCTCTGAAGAAGAGGAAGGTTGTGTCCTCACCAAGCAGAAGAGGTGGAAGGCACAGAAGGGCAAAAGAGAGAGGGGCAAACTCCCTCCACTGAGTCCTTGCATAATGACATTAATCCATTCATGAGGGCAGAACCCTCATGACCTAAACTCCTCCCCAAAGACCCATCCTCTCAATACTTGCCTTGAGGATTATGTTTCCAACACACAAAGTTTAGGGGATACACTCAGACCATAACACCAGGTAAGCTGCCCCAGCCAAATGCAGCCTAGAGCGAGTCCCTGTTGGTATTTGCAAATGCACAAGTAAGCAGCTAACTGCAAACACAGGAGTAACGCTAGACACGTGGGCTCTGCTCTTGGCTGGATTCGGCAGGTTTCCTTTAGACGGGAGAGTTCTGTTTCACGTGGTTTTCGTTCTCTCCCACAGACTGATAGGCTAGACCAGGTGTGTCTTTCTCATGACGATGGCATCAGCTCATGTAGAACAGCATTTTACACAAGGTCTCTTGGATTCTTGACTTGGAACTAGCTCTCCATAAGTTCTGCTTTATTCCATTAGTCAAAGCAAGTTAGTTAGATGACCAAACCCCAAATGAAGGGACAGAGAAATATCCTTTTTTGTGGAAAAAACTGCAAAATCTCAAGGCAATAGCTTTAATCAGAGGAATTGTGAAGTATTGGAGCCATTAACACAATCTTTGACTCCTAGAAGGATATCACACAGTAAATAAGTAATTACAGCATAATTCATTCATTAAAATTATAGTAAGTATTATGATGAAGAAATACTGCATGGTAAGCTCTACATGGACAACAAAAGAGAAAACAAATACATTGCTAAGCGTTTCTATTTCAAGATTACAATCCTGGATGATTATAATATTGACTATCACATCTCCATAAGAGGAGCTATTTAATAATGCACATGATATCTCGTCTGTATTTTGTTAAATGCATAAAACTGACATTAAGAAACAAAACTAATATCCTAGCTATGTAAAAATCTCTGATTGTTTTTCTATTTAATTTTGAGAGCTAAACAAGCCAGGCTATTTCCTTCTATCTCCGATGACTTTGCACAGAACTTTTACACCATTTGGGATTCCATACTATGTGGTTTTATATCTTTAGGTTTGAGGAACATATATATTGAGAGATTATGAGGGAGTGAGGTAGGGAATTATTAGGGAAAAAATTTGTCCTCAAAGTGTTAGCTTTGCAAAGAAAGAAAAATGCACCAGCATTTATACTTTCCTGGGTATCTCGTTCAGGGCCCTTCTCATTATTCTACTGTCCACTCCTGACTCCCTCTGCAGGACGAGGAAGGAGTATCTCATTTGTCCACGTAATCGGTTGGTGTTTCAAAAGCTCTCTTTTCTCCCTTGACTGCCTTCAAGCAGAGTAAATTCTTCTCTTTTTCCTCTTCAAGTGTAATAAATCTTTGGGGATCTATCCTCTCTTACAATAGGGTGGAAAGATGAGGAAGAAGCTGCTGTTTTGAAGTTTTATCTGCATCTAGGTAGGCAAACTCAAATAAGAGTGGGATAAGCAAAATATCCCTGAGGTATTTTCCGATCTAGTTTTACCAATAATGTATACTTAGATTCTGATTTGGCGTCTTCTGGCTGCTGTTAGTCGATTGGATTTAAGACGGCTGCAAATTCTTTGACATTCCTTCCATTGAGAGTGGGGTCTATTCCCCCTGCCCTATAAATTCAGTGAGGAAGTGATGCTATGTAACTTCCAAGGCTAGGCATACAATTTCCATGCAGCTTTTACCTTGTTCTCCTAGGACAATCACTTTCCAGGTGCTTCCTCTTGGGTATCTCAGAATCCAGCTGCCATGAGAAGAGAAACCTAAACCACCTAAGGAGGCCCTGTGTGGGTATCCGGCTTACAGTCCCAGCTGAGGAAGATTAAATCAGGCACCACACAAGGAAGTGAAAGAGGCACCAAAATCATAGACCAGAGACCAGTCATTTTTGTTGGACACTGTCTGAATTCCTGATCCACAGAAGCAATTAATTAATATAATCAAATGGTGGTTTTTTTTCAGGCCACTAAATTAGGGCGCATTTGTTATATAGCAATAATGACTGGTACATTTGAGAAAAGAGCATGGATGAGGGACAACCATACATCCGTGCAACAGATGAATCATACAAAGGAAAAGGACAATTCTTGGGAAAGAGAACTCTCAGAAATGTCAATCTGTTTCAGGAGTTCAAGCCTCATCAGGATCCAACTGGCCAGAATCGGTTGCTTCCAGTTAAGCCCCTAATATTCAAAGGCAACTATTAGCGCAAGTCTGAAATGGTTTTGGGAATGTGATTTTAGAATGACCGAGGCCAGACTGTAATCACTAGAAACACGAGTATCATCCACCTGGTCAGCTCCATGCCTGCGCCCCGGAATGATGGGAATATATGTGTATGCAGCCTTAATTACAGAAAATTTAAAAGTAGTTGTGTGTGTGTGTGTCGGTGGGTGGGTGGGTGTACTACCTTAGAGAAAAAGACAAATGACAAGAAAACAAATTTATATTTTGAGTTTGAGTTTAGTCATAATACATACTCGTCTTCAGATATTCTTTAGATACACACACACACACACACACACACACACATACAATCACACACATACATATCTCCCAGATTTAGAGCAAACCTTCATCACCTCTTCTATTGTCTTCATTTTTACCTATATTTCTAACTATGAAATTACTATTTATTTGAATTGAAGATCCTAAGATAATTGAATATTTATTTTCTCTAGTACGTGTCAAGTATGTTAAGAATTTAAAATTTCGGTAATAAGGATGAGACAAACAGACAAAAACCTTTAAAATAATTTAATAGCTGAGGTCATCAAAACTGTACTATTCCCAGAATTTAATGATCCAAGTTTTTTGTCCCTCTTTCAATATTGCAGAATGGTTACAAAATTTATTTTGGAATTTTAGTATAAAATTTACGCTATTTTAGTGCCTAATTCACATCCTTGGGAGAACAAATTAGTTTACCTTTGTACTGGTTTAGACTCAGTTTCAAATTACAGGTACTCACAGGCACTAGCTTAAGCAATATGGAGTATTTATTACAATGATGCTAGAATATCTCATAGAATTGAAGGGTAGGCATAAATTTAGTTCTCTGGAATTGCCTGAAAACAGGAACTAGGAAGTTTTATGCTCTCTTTGTGTGTGTTTCAATTTCCTCCTTCTCAAGGATCAGCTGATTCCAGTTTTCCTGACCACACAGCCAAACAACACTAACAACAACAAAACATGGCTGCTGATGAACCCCCGGTTGACATGTTGCTCCCTGGAGCAGACTTCTCTTTTTCAGTCTCAACTTCAAATTCCTAGGGATTGAACCATGAATAGCTTAGGCTAAGTCACCGTCTTTGGGGGATGGACTCCGATGGCCCTGCCCTGTCAGGCCTGGTGAGAGGACAGGGCCATGCTGCACAAAACAGCTTCCCGGACTGACTACTGCCCTCCTGTGGTGAAACGGGGGAAGCCGCTCCCAAATAAGGGTGGTATGAAAAGACTAGTCAGAGGGAGCTCCCATGAGAAATCAATAATGAATGCAAATTCTGTATTTTGAAATTCCAAAATGAATTAATAGGGAGACCAATGAGTTAAAAAGTCTTGCTTTGCCACCTAATGTGCTTTCCATGTTGGAATGCTATGCAAGGCATCTGCCAGTTACATTAATCCCTTCCAGGAGCCTCCACATAACAACCAGGTCTATATCGATCTAGTCAAGTTCTGTTCCCTTTGCATTGGCTATGCAGTTGATTTACAAGGGATTCCTCCCCAGCACAGTCTAAGGGGATCAAGGGGAGAACCCCACATACCAGCGACACACTATGCTGGATTGTGCCGGTTAACTCATCAATGCATTCTTTTCCAGATGAGTTTGAGTTGAAATCGGTTACCTTGACATTAGAGTCAGTGCAGGTGCAGCAGGCTGTACAGTAATAGCTGGACATCAGATAGGTAAAATGATTTCCATAGAGCCCAGACAACACCTGTTTTAGCAGAAATGACCGGTAGAGCTGCTTCTGATTCAGCACATCCAGACCAATAGAGCTGGGGTTGTATGAGTACTGTAAGAAATGGACATTTCAGGCCCCAAGTGGCTTCTAAGGCCTGCTCTTATATTTCCTTATTTACCAATAAATTGTTAAAATATGTTCCCATCACCTGAGAAAAACTGAATATGATTCTGTGCTATGCAACTTAAAAGAACCTATTTGATACACTTCTCAGGAGGCAAACAATTGACAGTGAGACTGAAAGGATGCTCAGATTAATAGTGAATAAATTTGAAAAGTGTTAGTTTTATTGGTATTAATAATGAAAAATAGTAGTGATAATAACAATGACCACAGTGCTGACCTCTTTATAGTGAATGCTCACTGTGTTCCATTGAAAGTACGGCATTATCTGAACCTAAACAGCACACCATGTTCCATTGAAAATACAGGCATTATCTTCACCTGAACAGCACATGGGTCCTATGAGGTTGTTTCAATGTTACCGTTCTCATTTTACAAATGAGGAATCTGAGGCTCAGAAAAGTTAAGTTTCCCGAGATCCTGTAGCCGGGAAATGATGAAGCCAAAAATGTGACGCAGAGCCTGAGCTCTTCACCCCTTTGTTGAACTGCTTCTGTGGGACTTTTTAAAGATATGGAGTATTGAGAACAGATCACAATTTCATTTTGAGTAACCAAGTAAAGTGCAATCTAAAGACACATACATAAAGGACTCCCAGTAGCAAATATGTGGTTTACCTTTCCACATATTTTCCAAAATATTTGCCCTTGGATACTAATCCTAAAGTATTTCAACATCTGGTTCAAATTACACATTTTGCTTTATCTATAAAACTGCAAAACGTTATATCATTAGCACCAAGCAAACATGTGTTCCTCATTATGTTTTATTCTATTCATATTGAAATAATTATTAAAATGACTTCAGTTTCTCTATTTTCCTTATTTACTTGTACTATTTTAGTAGCAAATAAAGTGTTTTATGTTAGACTAAAAAGCCATATTGAAAATTTGGGAAATTTTATTCTTTTATCTTGTTTTTGCAAGTCATCAGCTGTGATAAAATTTTAAAAAGTTATAACCCAGAGTTTATTAAAAATAACTCCCACTCTAATAAACCTACTCTTCCAAATGTCACCAATTATTATTTAAGAGAAATTGAAAAGACTTTTAAAAATGGCTTGTCTCTATTCACCATCCTAGGATTCTTAACACTGTGGACCACCTCCTTTTTCTAAATGACCACAAGTTTTAAGAGTGGGAATAGAAATGTGAAATGGGAAGAGGAAAATACTATTTGGAACATTGGTGTGAAGGAGAATAATTATGTAGCGTAGTAGGTTGCAGGTATGTAAAGATTAAATAAAAATTGTTATGTGTCTTTATTTGTTTTCTGAGCTTGTAGAAATGTAGAGATGTTTACTTCGAACAGGAAGGAAATAGAATGGGAAAGTTGGAGTCCCAGATAAGGTAGCAGATGACCTGTGAAGCAAAATCCGTGATAGTGAAAGAGATGGGAAAAGGTGCCTCCCCATTTTTCCCTGCGACAGGCTGAACATTAGATTTGGGGGAAATGTGACACATCCCTGAAAATGAAAGAGGGTAGAACATAAAGATCAATACAAATCCAGAGAGAGGTACAGATTGAGACCGGGAGAAAGAAGTGAAGCCCTCTCTTCTGATTACCACTGACATGACGACTACTATCCTCTGTTCCTTTACGGTTTTTTTCTTGTTCTTGTTTTTCTCCTCCTTTTATTATTCTTTTAAACAAGCCTAAAATATTTGGTATTGAAACACAGCTCATTTCTGAGAACACAAAGTTATAATTGGATTTTGGATTTCCATGCTGCAACATAAAATAATGTTATAGTATTTTTAAGATAACAAGACAGAAAATATTGTAATGAATCAAAGACCAGGCTGAAGAAACCTGTGGCAGAAAGAAATTGAAAGCATATATTTTCCTGGATATATAATATTTTCTTTAATTATATAAAAGTCAAAAAATAAATTAAAAAGGCAGAACCCAACACCTATTGGCTCCATTTGGCCATAACCAGGTTTATACCATAGGGCCCAACCCCTTCACCTGGAATCCGGCACCTGCACTCTTGAGTGAAACGATTATCTATAGCATCCTCATTCTTTATTTTTGAAGGTTATTAGGAATATTCATTTTTCAGTAAAAACTTACAACTGTCATTTGTTTTAATAATTGAGCAATTATTTCAATCATTTGTTAGAACTTTGCTGTTTTGAGGGTTTATTCTGAAAATAAAATGACCTTGAATGTTTTCATTTTAGTTTGGATAGGAAAAAACAAACTGAATACCGTGGTACACGTATTCATTGAAATTTTAAATTACTTAATTTTCATCCCATGTGTCCTGAGGGTAGAAAAAGAAAAGTACTGATGAAAAACAATTGTAAGACATTTTACACACCACTAAAAAAAATAAATAAATTACTGTAGGGCCCATGTAATACTCTTTTGGAATTTTGTTTTATCTGAATAAGTTTCAGACTGAATCTCTTTAGTTAACTTCATTATCTTAAATTCTGCATTAAAGATAATTACACTGATATATTTTACATTTATGGTCTTTTCCTCCACTCTTTGTGAATGCTATTTTTAACTTTTGCTACTTCTACACCCTGAAAGTCCAGAAAGAACATAAGTCTGCATGAAGGCAAACAAACTTTATGCATCTTCTGGGACACCTCTCCCAGAAGGGTGATTTAGTAAATTCATCCCTTGCACCAAATGTTAAACCTCTATTTAGGCAACTGCTGGCAGAAAAATGAAATGCATTTTATTATTCCATGTAATGCTAGATTTTAACGAACTATATTATGTTTGTAAAACTATCTAAAGGCAGCTAATGTAGGTATAAAATGTGTTATCGGGTTCCAAGATGGCCGAATAGGAACAGCTCCAGGCGACAGCTCACAGTGTGAGAGACACAGAAGATGGGTGATTTCTGCATTTCCAACTGAAGTACCAGGTTCATCTCACTGGGACGTGTCGGACAGTGGGTGCAAGACAGTGGGTGCAGCCCAATGAGTGAAAGCCAAAGCAGGGCGAGGCATCGCCTCACCGGGGAAGTGCAGAAGGGAAGGGAATTCCCTTTCCTAGCCAAGGGAAACCATGACACACAGCACCTGGAAAATCTCGTCACTCCCACCCTAATAATGTGCTTTTCTTAGCAAATGGCACACCAGGAGATTATATCCCGTGCCTGGCTTGGAGGGTCCCATGCCCATGGAGCCTCCCTCATTGCCAGCACAGCAGTCTGAGATCTAACTGCAAGGCAGCAGGGAGGCTGGGGGAGCGGTGCTCACCATTGCTGAGACTTGAGTAGGTAAACAAAGTGTCTGGGAAGCTCGAACTGGGTGGTACCCACTGCAGCTCAAAGAGGCCTGCCTGCCTCTGTAGACTCCACCTCTGGGGACAGGGCATAGCCAAACAAAAGGCAACAGAAACCTCTGCAGATGAAAATGTCCCTGTCTGACAACTTTGAAGAGAGTAGTGGTTCTCCCAGCACAGAGGTTGAGATCTGAGAACGGACAGATTGCCTCCTCAAGTGGGTCCCTGACTCCTGAGTAGCCTAATGGGGAGGCACCCCCCAGTAGGGGCAGACTGACACCTCCCACAGCCAGGTACCCCTCTGAGATGAAGCTTCCAGAGGAACAATCAGGCAGCAACACTTGCCGTTCAGCAATATTCACTCTTCTGCAGCCTCTGCTGCTGATACCCAGGCAAACAAGGTCTGGAGTGGACCTCCAGCAAATTCCAACAGACCTCCAGCTGAGGGTCTTGACTGTTAGAAGGAAAACTAACAAACAGAAAGGACATCCACACCAAAACCCCATCTGTATGTCACCATCATCAAAGACCAAAGGTAGATAAAACCACAAAGATGGGGAAAAAACAGAGCAGAAAAGCTGAAAATTCTAAAAATTAGAGCACCTCTCTACCTCCAAAGGAACGCAACTTCTCACCAGCAATGGAACAAAGCTGAACTGAGAATGACTTTGATGAGTTGAGAGAAGAAGGCTTCAGATGATCAAACTTCTCTGAGCTAAAGGAGGAAGTTCAAACCCATCGCAAAGAAGCTAAAAGCCTTGAAAAAAGATTAGACGAATGGCTAACTAGAATAACCAATGTAGAGGAGTCCTTAAATGACCTGATAGAGCTGAAAACCATGGCACGAGAATGATGTGACAAATGCACAAGCTTCAGTAACTGATTTGATCAACTGGAAGGAAGGGTATCAGTGATTGAAGGTCAAATGAATGAAATGAAGCGAGAAGAGAAGTTTAGAGAAAAAAGAGTAAATAGAAATGAACAAAACCTCCAAGAAATATGGGACTATGTGAAAAGACCAAATCTATGTCTGATTGGTGTACTAGAAAGTGACAGGGAAAATGGAACCAAGTTGGAAAACACTCTGCAGCATATTATCCAGGAGAACTTTCCCAATCTAGCAAGGCAGGCCAACATTCAGATTTAGGAAATATGGAGAATGCCACAAAGATACTCCTCGAGAAGAGCAACTCCAAGACACATAATTGTCAGATTCACCAAAGTTGAAATGAAGGAAAAAATGTTAAGGGCAGCCAGAGAGAAAGGTCGGGTTACCCACAAAGGGAAGCCCATCAGACTAAGAGCGGATCTCTCAGTGGAAACTCTACAAGCCAGAAGAGAGTGGGGGCCAATATTCAACATTCTTAAAGAAAAGAATTTCCAACCCAGAATTTTATATCCAGCCAAACTAAGTTTCATAAGTGAAGGAGAAATAAAATCCTTTACAGACAAGCAAATGCTGAGATATTTTGTCACCACCAGGCCTGCCCTACAAGAGCTCCTGAAGGAAGCACTAAACATGGAAAGGAACAACCGGTACCAGTCACTGCAAAAACATACCAAAATGTAAAGACTATCTATGCTAGGAAGAAACTGCATCAACCAATGAGCAAAATTACCAGCTAACATCATAATGACAGGATCAAATTCACACATAACAATATTAACCTTAAATGTAAATGGGCTAAATGCTCCAATTAAAAGGCAGAGACTGGCAAATTGGGTAGAGTCAAGACCCATCAGTGTGCTGTATTCAGGAGACCCATCTCACATGCAGAGACACACATAGGCTCAAAATAAAGGGATGGAGAAAGATCTATCAAGCAAATACAAAACAAAAAAAGGCAGGGGTTGCAATCCTAGTCTCTGATAAAACAGACTTTAAACTAACAAAGATCAAAAGAGACAAAGAAGGCCATTACATAATGGTAAAGGGATCAATTCAACAAGAAGAGCTAACTATCCCAAATATATATGCACCCAATACAGGAGCTCCCAGATTCATAAAGCAAGTCCTTAGAGACTTACAAGGAGACTTAGACTCCCACACAATAATAATGGGAGACTTTAACACCCCACTGTCAACATTAGATCAATGAGACAGAAAGTTAACAAGGATATCCAGGAATTGAACTCAACTCTGCACCAAGCGGACCTATTAGACATCTACAGAACTCTCCACCCCAAATCAACAGATATATATTCTTCTCAGCACTACATCGCACTTACTTCAAAATTAACCACATAGTTGGAAGTAAAGCACTCCTCAGCAAATGTAAAAGAACAGACACTGTAACAAACTGTCTCTCAGACTACAGTGCAATCAAACTAGAACTCAGGATTAAGAAACTCACTCAAAACTGCTCAACTACATGGAAACTGAATAACCTGCTCCTGAATGACTACTGGGTACATAACAAAATGAAGGCAGAAATAAAGATGTTTTTTGAAACCAATGAGAACAAAGATACAACATACCAGAATCTCTGGGACACATTTAAAGCAGTGTGTGTAGGGAAATTTATAGCACTAAATGCCCACAAGAGAAAGCTGAAAGAGATCTAAAATTGACGCCCTAACATCGCAATTAAAAGAACTAGAGAAGCAAGAGCAAACACATTAAAAAACTAGCAGAAGGCAAGAAATAACTAAGATCAGAGCAGAACTGAAGGAGACAGAGACACAAAAAATCCTTCAAAAAATCAATGAATGCAGGAGCTGGTTTTTTGAAAAGATCAACAAAATTGATAGACTGCTAGCAAGACTAATAAAGAGGAAAGAGAGAAGACTCAAATAGATGCAATAAAAAATGATAAAGGGAATATCATCACTGACCCCACAGAAATACAAACTACCACCAGAGAATACTATAAATACCTCTATGCAAATAAACTAGAAAACCTAGAAGAAATGGATAAATACCTGGACACATACACTCTCCCAAGACTAAACCAGGAAGAAGTTGAATCCCTGAATAGACCAATAACAGGCTTTAAAATTGAAGCAATAATTAATAGCCTACCAACCAAAAAAAGTCCAGGACCAGACGGATTCACAGCCAAATTCTACCAGAGGTACAAGGAGGAGCTGGTACCATTCCTTCTGAAAGTATTCCAATTGATAGAAAAAGAGGGAATCCTCCCTAACTCATTTTATGAGGCCAACATCATCCAGATACCAAAGCCTGGCAGAGACACAACAAAAAAAGAGAACCTTACACCAATATCCCTGATGATCATTGATGCAAAAATCCTCAATAAAATACTGGCAAACTGAATCCAGCAGTACATCAAAAAGCTTATCCACCAAGATCAAGTGGGCTTCATCCCTGGGATGCAAGGCTGGTTCAACATATGCAAATCAATAAACATAATCCAGCATATAAACAGAACCAAAGAGAAAAACCACATGATTTTATCAATAGATGCAGAAAAGGTCTTTGACAAAATTCAACAGCCCTTCATGCTAAAAACTCTCAATAAATTCTGTATTGATGGAATGTATCTCAAAATAATAAGAGCTATTTATGACAAACCCACAGCCAATATCACACTGAATGGGCAAAAACTGGAAGCATTCCCTTTGAAAACTGGCACAAGACAGGGATGCCCCCTCTCTCCACTCCTATCCAACATAGTGTTGGAAGATCTGGCCGGGTCAATCAGGCAAGAGAAAGAAATAAAGGTTATTCAATTAGGAAAAGAGGAAGTCAAATTGTCCTTGTTTGCAGATGACATGATTGTATATTTAGAAAACCCCATCATCTCAGCCCAAAATCTCCTTAAACTGATAAGCAACTTCAGCAAAGTCTCAGGATACAAAATCAATGTGAAAAAATCACAAACATTCTTATACACCAGTAACAGACAAACAGAGAGCCAAATCATGAATGAACTCCCATTCACAATAGCTTCAAAGAGAATAAAATACCTAGGAACCCAACTTACAAGGGATGTGAAGGACCTCTTCAAGGAGAACTACAAACCACTGCTCAATGAAATAAAAGAGGACATAAACAAATGGAAGAATATTCCATGCTCATGGATAGGAAGAGTCAATATCATGAAAATGGCCATACTGCCCAAGGTAATTTATAGATTCAATGCCATCTCCATTAAGCTACCAATGACTTTCTTCACAGAATTGGAAAAAAACTACTTTGAAGTTCATATGGAACCAAAAAAGAGCTCACATGCCAAGACAATCCTAAGCCAAAAGAACAAAGCTGGAGGCATCACGCTACCTGACTTCAAACTATACTACAAGGCTACAGTAACCAAAACAGCATGGTACAGGTACCAAAACAGAGATATAGACCAATGGAACAGAACAGAGCCCTCAGAAATAATACCACATATCTACAACCATCTGATCTTTGACAAATCTGACAAAAACAAGAAATGGGGAAAGGATTTCCTATTTAATACATGGTGCAGGGAAAACTGGCTAGCCATATGTAGAAAGCTGAAACTGGATCCCTTCCTTACACATTATACAAAAATTAATTCAAGATGGATTAGAGACTTAAATGTTAGACCTAAACCATAAGAACCCTAGAAGAAAACCTAGGCAATACCATTCAGGACATAGGCATGGGCAAGGGCCTCATGTCTAAAACACAACAAGCAATGGCAACAAAAGCCAAAATTGACAACTGGGATCTAATTAAACTGAAGAGCTTCTGCACAGCAAAAGAAACTACCATCAGAGTGAACAGGCAACCTATAGAATGGGAGAAAATTTTTGCAATCTACTCATCTGACATAGGGCTAATATCCTGAACCTACAAAGAACTCAAACAAATTTACAGGAAAAAAACAACCCCATCAAAAAGTGGGCAAAGGATATGAACAGACATTTCTCAAAAGAAGACATTTATGCAACCAACAGACACATGAAAAAATGTTCATCATCACTTGCCTTCAGAGAAATGCACATCAAAACCACAGTGAGATACCATCTCTCACCAGTTAGAATGGCAATTATTAAAATGTCAGGAAACAACAGGCGCTGGAGAGGATGTGGAGAATTAGGAACACTTTTACACTGTTGTTGGGACTGTAAACTAGTTTAACCATTGTGGAAGACAGTGTGGCCATTCCTCAAGGATCTAGAACTAGAAATACCATTTGACCCAGCCATCCCATTACTGGGTATATACCCAAAGGATTATAAATCATGCTGCCTAAAGACACGTGCACACATATGTTTCTTGTGGTACTATTCACAATAGCAAAATCTTGTAACCAACCCAAATATCCATCAATGACAGACTGGATTAAGAAAATGTGGCACATATACACCATGGAATACTATGTAGCCATTAAAAAGGATGTGTTCATGTCCTTTGTAGGGACATGGATGCAGCTGAAAACCATCATTCTCAGCAAACTATTGCAAGAACAGAAAACCAAACACTGCATGTTCTCACTCATAGGTGGGAATTGAACAATGAGAACACTTGGACACAGGAAGGGGAACATCACACACCGGGGCCTGTCATGGGGTGGAGGGTGGAGGAACAGATAGCATTAGGAGATATACCTAATGCAAATGACAAGTTAATGGGTGCAACACACCAACATGGCACCTATATACATATGTAACAAACCTGCACGTTGTGCACATGTACCCTAGAACTTAAAGTATAATTTAAAAAAAAATTCTAAAATATGTTTTTCAAAGTAGCTCAAGGAAATGCATTTCTGATATCACTGTTACATGGAAAAAAAGTAAGTCTTTTCAAAATACTGTGAAAATAAAAGTGTTAAATATTATCTAGGGCTACTAAATGAGATGCTTAATGTTCTTTTGTAGCTATCATGATTCATCAAATTATTTGGTTATTTTTGCTGTTGGAAACACTTTAAATATATATTCATAAATTTTTTTAAAAGATTTTTCAGGATTAAATCATCACTTCAAACAAATTAGAATGAGATATATTGAGAGTACTATAAATTGAGTCAATATTCATTTCAACCACTTTCTAATACAATTTTCTTTAATAAAAAATCTGGTAAACTAAAAAGAAATGAACAAATTATCAATAGATAAATAGATGAACACATACATACATAGATAATTACCATTTTCAGATTCTTTTGCAGATGGACTCCCACACAGCTGTGGTTCCTCTAAGTAGTTATAACTACATCAAATCAGAGGAAGGAAGCAAGCAATGAATGAGAGGAAGCAACTATATTGAGGGATGTTGGCTTCTTTAGAAAGCATGTAGCACAGGTTCAGTGGGTTTATGCCTTGTATTCTGGTCTAGTGGAAGTCCTAGCATATAATTCTTAAAATTCTTAGTGCCTAGTACTATAAAAAATAGTGTTGGGCTTTCATTTGAAGATAATTAAATATGATTGAGCTTTTTCTTAATTTCTGTTGTTACTGTCCTTCTTGGAGATTATTCCTGTTCTCTAAGACTCTAATAAATCTCTTTCTATGTAAGCAAATCACACAGATTAGTAACGAAAGGGACACTGATTTAGGTTAAAAACTACACTTGTAAAAAAAGAGTATCAGAATTTGGTACCTAGCGATACAGGGGTGAAGCAGAGGAAGACCAGCTCCTAGGCGGAGAGGAAAAATTAAGTAGGTGGGGAGAGAGAAAGAGAGAGAATCTGAAAGAAAGACTGGGGGTAAGCTGTGAGGAATGAAAGTAATAGCAACAGTCCCAGAAATGTCAATGAATCTTTCCAATACTTAACATTAATGGTGTTGTTCATAAAAGTAGGCTGCCCTGATGGGATTTTCATGGGATAAAATGCAAATTATCCCATGCCATTAGATCTTACTGTAGAAGCCACAGATACCAGCCAAATCACTTCTATTCTCCATTACCACCTATGAAAATTAACATTGAGTGTCAATTTGATTGGATTGAAGGATGTGAAGTATTGTTCCTGGGTGCGTCTGTGAGGGGGTTGCCAAAGGAGATTAACATTTTAGTCAGTGGGCTGGGGGAGGCAGATGCACCCTCAATCTGAGTGGGCACCACCGAATCAGTTGCCAGTGTGGCCAGAATAAAAGCAGACAGAAGAACCTGGAGAGACCAGACTGGCTTAGTTTCTCAGCCTCCATCTTTCTCCCCATTGGATGCCTCCTGCCCTTGAACATCAGACTCCAAGTTAATCAGCTTTGGGACTCTTGGACCCTCAACCACAGACTGAAAGCTGCACTGTGGGCTTCCATACTTTTGAGGTTTTGGGACTCGGACTGGCTTCCTATCTCCTCAACTTACAGACAGCCTATTGTGGGACCTCACCTTGTTATTGCATGAGTCAAAACTCCTGACTAAACTCCTCTATCATATTAGTTCTGTCCCTCTAGAGAACACTGACTAATACACCACCTGTGGTGTCAAATGTGTAGGCTACTTACCCAGCTCACTACTATCCTCCCTCAGTGTCCCAGAACTCCCCAAGAATTTGTACTCTTGATTGGAAACAGCAGTTCAGATGTAGACACATGTTCATCTAGGATAGTGTGTACCTTAAATTTTATCAATTTTTTATTTATTTTCTGGACACGGGCAGATTTGAGACTAATACATAAGTCCATATCTTATTATGCTTCTTTTTTTCTTGAGTGGAAAACCTTGCCTTCCTGTTCTACTTCATCCTATACCAGTGCTATTGTATCTGTTTGGTAGACCTTTTCCTCTTCTCCTTTAGCTATTTCCTTTAGCTTTAAATGTCTATCCTTCACTGAGTACTTCTCAAGATTCATCTCCTTCACAAAGACTTTCAAGATTACTACAGCAGGGACTCTCCATATTTACTGAATAATCCTGTGGCACTTATTGCTATATAAAGATAAGCTACTTTTTTTTTGACTGTTTTATTTAATTATGCTACTTTTAATTTTTTGACTGTTTTATGTAATTATTTGTTAAATTCCAACTTTTATATTAGACTCAGTGAGTACAGGTGCAGATTTGTTACATGGGTATATTACACGATGCTGAAGTTTGGGATACAATGATTCCATTACCCAGGTAGTGAGCATAGTACCTCACAGTTAGCTTTTCAACACTTATCCCCTTCCCTCTCTCCCCACTCTAGTAGTCTCAGTGTCTATTATTACCATCTTTATGTCCATGTGTACCCAATGTTTAGCTCCCACTTATAAGAGAACATGTGGCATTTGGTTTTCTGTTCCTGCGTTAATTTACTTAGGATAATTGCCTCCAGTTGCATTATATTGCCGCAAAGGACATTATTTCATTATTTTTATGGCTGTACAATATTTCATGGTGGATATATACCACATTTTCTGTATCCATTCCTCCATTGGTAGGCATCTTGGTTGATTCCAGGTCTTTGCTATTGTGAATAGTGATTCAATGTACATACAAGTGCATGCATCTTTTTGGTCAAATGATTTATTTTCTTTGGGATATATACACAGTAATTAAATTCTGGATCAAATGGCAGTCATGTTTTCAGTTGAGAAGTCTCCAGACTGTTTTCCACAGTGACTGGACTAATTTACATTCTTACCAACAGTGTATTTACATTCTTACCAACAGAGTTCTGTTTTCTCCTCAGCCTCACCAACATCTGTTGTCTTTTGGTCTTTTAATAGTATCCATTTTGACTGTTGTTAGATGGTATATCATTGTGGTTTTGATTTGCATTCTGTGATGATTAGTGATGTTTATCATTTTCTCAAATGTTTGTTGGCTGCCTGTATGTCTTGTTTTAAAAGTGTCTTTTTATGTCTTTTGCCCAGTTTTTAATGAGGTTATTTGATTTTAACTTCTTGAATTGGTTAAGTTCTTTATAGATTCCAGATATTAAACCTTAGATGTATAACTTGTGAACATTTTCTCTCATTCTGTATGCTGTTTACTCTGATGATCGTTTCTTTTGCTGTGCAGAAGCACTTTAGTATAATTAAGTCCCACTTGTATATTTTGTTTTTATTGCAATTGCTTTTGGAGATTTAGCCAAAATTTTTTTGTTAAAATCAATGTCAAGAAGAAAAATTCCTAGGTTGTTTTCTAGGAGTTTTATAGTTTGAGGTCTTACATTTAAATCTTTCATCCACTTTGAGTTAATTTTTGTATACGGTATGGTGAAAGGTAGTGGTCCAGTTTTGATCTTCTGCGTATAGCTAGCCAGTTGTCATTTATTGAATAGGGAGTTCTCTCCCCATTGCTTGTTTTTGTTGGTCTTGTTGAAGATCAGATGGTTGTAGGTGTGCGGCCTTATTCCTGAGTTTTCTATTCTGTTCCATTGGCTTTGTGTCTGTATTCTCTTCTGTTCCATTGACTATGTGTCTTTTTTTTTTTTCCCCACCAGTACTATGCTGTTTTGGTTTCTGTAGCTTTAGAGTATAGTTTAAAGTTGGGTAGTGTGATGCCTCCAGCTTTGTTCTTTTTGCTTAGGATTGCTTTGGCTATTCAGGCTCTTTTCAGTTTCACATGAAGTTTAGAATTTTTTTTCCTAATTCTGTGAAGAATGATACTGGCAATTTGATAAGAGTAGCACTGAATTTGTAAATTGCTTTGGGAAGTATGGACATTTTAACAATATCGATTCTTTCAATCCATGAACAATGAATGTTTTTTCACTTTTTTCTGTCATGTCTCATTTGTTTCAGCAGTGTTTTGTAGTCTTCCTTTGAGAAATCTTTCACTTCTTTGGTTAGCTGTATTCTTAGGTATTTCATTTTCTTTGTGGCTACTGTAAGTGGGATTGTGTTCTTGATTTCACTCTCAGCCTTGATGTTGTTGGTGTAGAAATGCTACTGATTGTTGTACATTGATTTATTTCCTTTATTAAAGTTGTTTATCAGTTCTAGGAGCCTTTTAACAAGGTCTTTAGGGTTTTCAAGGTATAGAATCATATTGTCAGTGAACAGAGATAGTTTGACTTTTTCTTTTATTATTTGAATGCCTTTTGTTTCTTTATTTTGCTTGATTGCTCTGGTTGTGACTTCCAGTCCTATGTTGAACAGGAGTGGTGAGAGTGGGCAGCCTTGTCTTTTTCCAATTTCAAGGGGAATGCTTCCAGCTTTTGCCCATTCAGTATGATGTTGGCTGTAAGTCTGTCATAGATTATTCCTATTATTTTTAGGTATGTTAATTCAATGCCTAATCTGTTGAGAGTTTCTATTTTGCAGGGATATTGGATTTTATAGAAAGCTTTTTGTGCATCTACTGATATGATCATAGGATTTTTGCTTTAAATTTTACTTATGTGGTGAATTGCATTTATTGATTTGCATACGTTGAACCAGTCTTGCATCCCAGAAATAAAGCCTACTTGACTGTGTTTTATTAACTCGTTGACGTGCTGCTGGATGCAGTTTGATAATATTTTGTTGAGGATTTGATAATATTTTGTTGAGGATTTTTATGTCTACGTTCATCACAGATAATGGCCTGAAGTTTTCTTTTTTGAAAACTTCACGAAGTATGCCAGAAGACATATTTTCTGGTTGTCATGTGAAGTGTTCTTTAGATATCTACTAGATCCAATTGGTCAGGTGTTATGTTTAAGTCCAGAGTTTCTTTGTTAGTTTTCTGCCTC